>NC_056735.1:1478589805-1478854805 GCF_019279795.1 Protopterus annectens | reverse complement strand
GTCATTTTGTTTAATGTTTCATCAGAAGCACTGTAGACGAAGGAATGCAACCCCCCGCAATGCTGTACTGCATTGTCAGCAATTTGAATATTAGTCAATTATTCGGTTTGGAAGTGGAGATCACAGCCGCAACAAAGGCAAGCATGCATGCATCCACTGTTGTAAGGCAGTCCTTTTTCATCACACAGTTTATACTTGAGGGTATTGTGTCCAGGAATGTTATCATTCGCCTGTATTCTGAACTCATTAGTCTGATCATTGAATGTAATACCCCTTTCAGTACATACCTGTCAAACACTTGCCGTAACTGGAATGACCACAATACATTCTTAGTAAAAAATCCAGGACTTAAATCATAAAAAACTATGTAGACCATCTCAAAACCATATTCCTCGTCTCCTTACCATACAGGTGACCTACAGCTTGTGTATAAAGCTTCAACAAACCTTATTCTGTCAGACCTGTTGCACATTCAGAAATCCAGTGTATCATAAACACATTCCAGGGATTTTAATCTCTTGCAAAATAAATAGAGCATGCATCACAGAGACTACCACTTCTGTGCAACCATTTTCCACTCCTTAAAAAGCAAAGTTCTTTTCTTACTCTATCAAATGTAATTTAGACAGATGGATAAATGCAAATTCACCCTCCACCCGGTTTAGCACCCCCCTTTATGGATAGGGGCATATGTAGGTGTCCCAGCATATATTCTTGTTGATCCAGTCTCTTGAATTGTACGTATACAAACTACTGTAGGTGGTAGGATCCTGTGCTACATCATGTTTATGGACCCTGGAAGGTGTTGTAATGTTAGCATTCTGGATGTTATCAATTTGGCTTAGGCCAAGAATACTACCGATGTACAATGTAAACTACATTTTATTCTACATAATGCTGCATGCTTTTGCTGTAGTTTTTCCTTTGCAGGATTTTTACAGGTGTTCTGCAGAGCTATTTGATGCTTATTACAACTAATTCTTCCTGTTTTCTGTCATACTTAAACAGCAGTAACAATGTTGCGTCTTAGAGATGCCATTCTCTCATACTGTCTGTGAACAAGATTCCTCCATGTGGCCTTTTCTTCAAGTTTTCATGAATGGCCCTTGCTTTGTTATTTTGAAGAAGGAATCCTATAAAGTAAAGAAATTGAATTATGACCTCATGGTCTAGCAGTTAATCTTTCTTTTTTTCTTTCTTTTTAACTACATTAATGCTTGGTTCTGACCAATACACCATTGTTTAAAAATATAATTGTGATGTAGAGAGAAGGTTGAAATTGCTCATTTTGCATATACAACTCAGATATTGCTAAACTGTATATATAACCAGCAGTGGGATTTGAAATGCAGTGACTCTGAGTTTACAAATTTTCCTCTTTCAACTAATTTAAGTTGTTCATTTCAGCTTTACTTCTGTCTATCTTGTATAGTTTCTTCCAGATTACAGACAATAGATTCAAATGCCGTAACAAATCAGAAATGTGATTGTTTTTCTAGTGTGTCACCAGTCTGAAGGTGACTTTTATTTTATTTCAAGTATACACAATTTCTTTGTAATTATACAGATATTTGTTTTGGTTTCGTGTGTGTAAAATATGTCAGCATTGATAATATTTTCTGTGTACATGTATTAAAAGTCATGGCAGGGTAAGACCATCTAAGTTGACCATTTATTTTGGTGTGTTTTTTTGGAAATGTTTGTTTCTTAAGCAGGTTAGACAGTTTAATTAGTTTAATCCCTTAAGCACCGTGCTTGACCATCCCCCAGTCCCAACAACACATAACTAAGGCCTACGTCTGTCTGAGGAGGATTCAGCATTCTGAACAGAAGATTACTTCCTTTGCATGACAGTTTTCACATGTGATGACATACATCTAATATTCTGCAGGAAATAATTCTGTACTTGTATCTAGAAGTAAAGCTGTACAGAAGTGGTTAATTTATTCATTTGTCAGTATCCACAGAGCAGCCTAAGCTGTGGATGCTGTCACAACCAGTGTAAAGTCAGCACAGTACAAAATTATAAAATGTGTGTTTTCTCTGCAGACAGGCACACGGATCTTGCTCAGTCTTTTGCTGTCTTTAGTATCCCCAAACAAAATGATTTTGCCTTTCCACCATACCTTTCAACAGTTTTGTTCAAGAATTCTGCACAAAGCCAAAAACAGTGGGGGACAAAGGGCCAAAATCAGGGACATATTTTAAATATTGCTTTTATAAACTTAAATTGCTTGGATAACAGATTTTGCATTTTAATGCATTTTTGGAAGGATTTGAAGACTGAAAGTCAAATGTCTCTGTTAGTGACTGCAGTCCTCATGATTTGCTAAAAAGAAGGAACGGACCAAAAATATAAGTGAAAAAATCTGGACATTCTGTGAAATTCTCGATATTTGAGACATAAGCTTTCCACTTCGTGATGGAACCTTGTCTGTGTATTCATGTTTGAGCTTGGTAGCTGAAGAAACTAATCCTGGTTCACCGTGAGGGGACTTGTTCATAGATTAAATTCATGCAGTCAGTGTTGTCAAATTCAGGCAATTGGTGTTGTCAAAGTGAAGAAGCAGGTCAAATGGAAAAAATGGTGGCAAGTATATTGCGATATTCCAAGGGACTGTGTGTTGTGTTTTTGAAATTTTTCATATGCCCTCCCGCTGTACGTGGGGAAGCAGTGTAGTGTTTGTAGGTCACTACTGCTGTTTGACAAGGTTACACTTTCGAAAAATATTTCGTAGCATAATCCTTCTGAAGCTGCCATGGTAACAGAACCTTGGCTACATAAGTAATTTTCTCAGCTGGTTAGCCATTACAACATATGTAATTTTCAACAGTGCCTCTGTGCTTTCAATATACTCTGTCCTCTTGCATATGGGAAATGTAATATTTACTTCATGCACCAACTTTTTATTGATATTTTCATTTCTTCCATATGTATTTATATGAAGCATTTAGCTCTAACTGCTGTTGTGGAGCCAGAACATTAACGCATAGCAGGAATATCCATTTGATGTGTATTTTATTTTTGATAGAGATGTTTGTTTGGGTTAACATTTTGATAATGGCTAAATATACTTATAATTTATTACTGCCTGAAATCGCAAATTGCTGCACACTGCCAGTTCTCGTTTCACGTTATTGTAGCATCAGTGTTGCAGCATGTTGTTGATTCTTGCCTTTGTTGAGGCTGGAAGATCAGGAGGGGTGCGAGTTCTTTTTCACATCAGACAGTTGGTTCCTAGTTTTACTATTTTTGTGATTTTTTTGCAGTTTTGATTATTATTATTGTAATATAATTTATTTACATATATATTTTTTTCTTATGAACTTGGCTAGTCAACTTTGTGAACATTGAGTATAACCTATTTTACATATTTTATATGTGTTCTTCCTTGAGGGGTTCTTTAAATTGCAGTAGTGTTTTAATTGATAGAGTATTTGGAGTGGTGCGATTTAACTATATAAAGTGAAGTTTTTAACTGTCTAATTATCTGATGAAGTTCCGTTTTTCTGTTGAGGTTCCATTTTATGCAATAAAGGAATGAAAGAGCTCAGGAATTACTACTGTTTCCGTGGTGTTCTTCTAATAGCAACAGTACTGGGTCTATATTAGTTCATTGCAATCTCATTGCAGCGAACACCGGATCATCGACCTTAATTCAGCGAAAATCGTTTCAGCAATTTACCGAGGGCAAGTAAATACTTGCCCTACAGCACAACTTTGCCTTTTCTCCACTGTAGTGTGATCTCAGAGTTGGTATATATAGTTGGGGGTGTGGGGACACAGCCCCCCACATTGGGGGATTGTGGGGGGGGTGTATGAAGCCCACCACTTGGGTGGGTTTGATTTCCATAGCTGTTGGACCATTGTGCTGTATGGCAAGTATTTACTTGCCTTCTGTAAATTCAATGAATCACTGAAATGATTTTCACTGAATTAGGGTCAATGATCAGGTGTTCGCTGCAGTGGGATTGTGACAAACTAATATAGACCCATGGTATTTTGTGTTTTGGAGTGGTTACACTTTGATGTTAAAAACAAAGGAGACCAGACTGCTGAATTCATTTTCCAGTATTGCAGAGCAGTCTGTGAGTGAAGGTGGAGGGCTGCACTCCTCAGTTGTCACTGTTGGATAATGAAACTGAAAGCCCCTCAGCCTTATGTGGTGGTAGTGTAGATGGATTTTATAATATTATGTTATGCTTGTATGTGAGTTATGATAGCTGTACTCACTCCTGGCATAACTTTGTCAAGAAGACTGTCTCCATATTACAAAGCCCATGCGAGAGATGTGAATAATTTATGTGGAAACCCAGATGTGGTAATTTGCTGTTACATGGTTTATGATTTGACAATTGATCTGTTTGTTTATTGTACATGCGCGTGTATACTAAAATAGTTCCTTCAGTAATCACCTTATATAGGTTTCCTGTTACAAGTATTTAGACTGGGTTGAACTTGTTAAAAAATAATTTTTTTTCTTGCTTTCTTTTTGTCTTCCACAGCTGACCACCAGTAGACATCACAACCTTTCCTTGATTGCTGGGACTACCTACCCCTACTGGCCTCCTCTGGATTTACTTTGATAATGGCTAGGGCAAGCAAGGAAGGAGATCAAGGTGCCCCATATCCATGACATATTGCTACTAGAAGTATTTCTTTCTAATTTTCTACCCACTCATTTTGTCCCTGATGAGACCCCATGGGTAGGGAATGCTGTGTGTGGACCATTCTGAACCACCCATCACTTCCAAAAGGGGCTGACATCAGCAAGATGCTCCCCCCACCTTCCACCTTCATGAAACAATTTGCTGTTGTTTCCCAGCCTCAGAGGGAACTTTGACTATGTCATGTGGCGGTTCATTCACCTTTCCCTCCTCTCTTCCAAGGATGGGTTCACTCGTCTTCTCATGCCAGTGCCTTAGGTGCCTGGCAATAACTGGACTCATTATGTCACAGGATGGCTGGCGCCATTCGGTGTTTGGCAGGGTGAACATTCCTAAAATTTACAGTGAGATATGGTGGCAAAGTGTAAATGTAAAATGTCCATGTGGTATTAATTTCTAGCTTTTATTATAAGATACAGTAACAAATTCCAAATGATACTGCCCTGTAGGGTGATAGGTTCAGTTCTCACTGTTATAGGACCAGATGCTTCAATGCTTCATTATTCAGTTGGGGAATGCATATCACTGAATTAGCGGCAGACTTAAAAAGAAGAAAAGTGCAGTCTAACCCATGGACAAAATACATTTCTGCATCTTTGAATGGTAAGCTATTTTGTGAACAGAATGCAGTTATGTTACTGTCAGGATGATGGGAAACATTTCACAGACTGCCTTCCAAATCTGTATGTGTATGATGTTGATCCATGTAATCATGGTTTGGCTCGCTGCTCTGATTCTAATTACATGTCAGTCTGTACCAAAAGATTAAAGATGGCACAGTACTCTTATCGCAGAAGTAGAGGATTCTCTACATCGGCTATACAGTCGTATTGGAATTCAAAAGCTTGTTATTTCGTACAAATTCAAATAAGAGTAGACATAAAGCGTTATTGCCTTACTGAATTGGCAGAAGCAATCACTTTCATGGTATTTGGGTATTTTGAGTATATTTAGTTCTCTAAATAAACATGTCTTAAGATCACCCACCTAACGCTACTTTTTTATTCTTACCAGTAAGCACCATCTGTTATAGTAAATCTTACCATGGTGATCATGTTGATTAGGTGGGTAGGTCAAATTTAGAACCATCTGCTTCTCACTGTGGTCACTACGACATTGAGTGATTTTGTTTTTGTATTGGTTTGAGATCAAGAGAATTAGGCAGCAGGTAACTTCATATGCCATGTTGGTTTTATTGAGTTGTAGGTTCTCCCCACTAGTAACAAATGTGCTTTCTATGTTAATATTGTTGATGCCATTGCACATTTTTTATCGAAAGGCGAATTTTTGGCTTCCATGTCGGGAACACATAATATAGAGTTATGATTGGAGACCTGATCGTTATTCTTTGTAGTTATGTGGAGCTTTATGTGCTCCATGTACTACTAGTCACAGAAAGAAAGAAAAACGTAAATGTTTTGCCCACTTTCAAACCCATAAAACTGACGAGAGGTGACAGAAGGATAGTGTAACACATTCTGTTGTTACAGAAAATCAGAGACAGATAACTGGCACAGACAACAGGCAGAAACAATTTTGTTTTTAATTCTGCCACGGTTATTTACTGGCCAGTATTCCAGGGTTACATGACTAGCATGATACCCAGTGTTAACAGCTGAAGAAGAGGTGCTTAACAGTTGTTGATATTGGATCTCACTTAATAGAAGCACTTAACTGATTTTTACTATGTGGAGTGCCATGCATATACACCAGAACTGGGAAAAAAATAAACATGTTACATGCTAATGTAGAGTGAGACTTGAACTTTGAATGACTTGTGTTTTAAGTGGGTATGCTTATGATGTGAAGACAAGACAAATGTCTCTAACAACTCCAGTATGAATCAAGTACAGACAGAAGAGTTGGGCTGTAGCTCATAAAGGGAATGCTTAAGCCATATAAATGTCATGTGGTGGCTTCTTGTCCACAGGGAAGGGGTTATGCATTTAGTGGTTACTGGGTATAAATTGTTTGGTAACATCAATTTCTTGAAAGGCTAGAGCTCAAAAATGAGCTTTACTTTTTTGTTGGGAACAGTAGAGCTTTGTTATCACCAATAAATTGCGTGATTCATGTCCAAATGGGTAGCTTAACTGTGACTGTCCAGCTTTTCAGAAGAGTTAGGTTTGTAGCTATATCAATGGCATGAGACTCACTTCAAAACTTCCTAGTGACTGTCTGTATTTTAATAAAAAAAATAGTGGGAAAATTATATTGTGGTGGTAGTCCTTTGTCATTCAGAAGACTGATTTGTGCCAAGTAAATAATAATTAAAAATTACATATTGATGTAAAAGGTGACTGAATATAAATATTCATAGTCTGTGGTTCAAGATGTCTGTTATTGTTTTACAAGTACGCTAATTAAATACCTTTTAAACTAATAGCTAGTAGTTACTGCTTACGTGCAAAGCACTTTAATAAACATAAGCTGGTGACTGCATTTTTCCTTCAAATATAGAACACCTCATATTGAATTTGTATATTTCTTTTAGACAAGAGTTTTTATGTAATTTGTGCATGTCTTAAGGATTGTGGCCAAATTAAATTAAACTAGCCCATAGTAAAACCCTCTTTTTTTTTTTTTTAGTCATCTCGAGACGCCCGGTATTGGTCACGTGACACAGACATTGTGATATGTTGCATTTAATTCTGTGAGCACTATATCTTGTATCTCTCCTGCCATCTCAAAAATGTATTCTTCACCACATCAACCAGTTCACCAATTGCTTTTCATGTGACAGCAGTGATAAACTGCTGTGGGTAGGAAGAAGAGAGATTGGAATGGTACAATCCTGAGTGTGTGAAGAAAGCTGAGTGACAAGTTGCACTGTTGCGGATATTGTGGAACTGGATGGCGCTTTGGTGAAGTCATAGAATATTGCCTAGCCATTGCCAACCCATTGAACTGATGGACCTAAGTAGCAGTTTTCAAAGTAATATAACTTATTTTTATTTTGTTAAACTTCCTTCACCATGGAAAAAAGAAGCCATATGATCATGCATTCTATGTCCGTATCAGTGATAACTGTGGAAGTACAAAATGCTACCTGAGGACCCAAAGTTAAGAATTTGAAATGGATATGAATAATGAAAAGTAAACTGTGAAGCATTACTACTAGTGATGGTTAGGTTTAAATTGGACCCCATTTATGATGCATTTGCTTGGGCACTCCAGTTGCAGTAGAGACCAGTTTACATGACCACAGATAGTTCTGTGAAGGTTATTTAAGGCAGAAATCCATGGAAATGGCAAATACCTGCAGAGCTTGCAAGTGAGGCACATGTCACCTGTGCAGGAGAGTTGTAATATGGAGTTTGAATTGTCAGATGGTTAGTAAGAGAACTTAAATATGTTGCAAAGGAAACTGAGTAGAACCCTCTGAACTGACAAATGTAGAGCAGATGCCTCAAAGCAGTTGGAACAGCAGCAGCAGAAATCCATGTCTGTGCTGGGATACTGACATCTGCTAATAATTCTGAGCAGACAGTGTGAGGATCTGGATAATTAAGCATGTTCTCAGTTTGTGTATGTTTACCTGTGCAACAGCATTACAGCATTGAGGTATGCATTAAAAGAGGAAGGATGCTATAAGAAGAACCAGGGGAACTGTGTATATATTTTCAAGTGGACATTATGGCTGAATGCCACTAAGCAAAATAACTTGTATCTGCATTAAAATGACCTGGTTTCAGCTCTGCATTTCACCAAGTCGCATGGTTTTGTTTTAAATGTGACTAAAACTCTTTTTCTTTAAACACAGTTTTAAAAAGCACCTGTTGGAACATTTTAACTCTAGCCATTTTATCCAAAACATGGCTATACTTGGTATAAATATTAAAAGCAAGAGTGAACAAATATTTAGCTGAACAAGACAAATGTGAATATCAAGCTTAATACATTCTGCAATTTGTCATATTGTCAGTAAGCTCTTCATTTGAACTGACAAGATCCTAATTGTTGCTGAACTGCTGTGAAAACGTATTCCTTTCAATTTAATTTTCATGCAGTGTAAAACTAGTGACTATGCAATGTAAAAAGTAATTGCTGAACAACTTTTGCTTGGATCTCTTGAATTGCTCCCACAAGTTCCTCGTTACATTATACCTTTTGAGTTCTGCTGTCCGAGACCAGTTTAGTTGGAGCACCTTGGAGATGGCAGAAGGAGCCGGAATCTAAAAGACTTGCTCTTATTGTAACTTATTTGGTGTAAGCCTGCTTTATAGATGGGTCATACATTGGAGCAAGTCACTTACACTGAAAGCAGGTGTTTTGTAATCTACACCAAGATGTACATCAACAATTTTTACAGGAAAAAAAATTATGGATACACACGTAGTGTGTGTGTGTGTGTGTGTGTGTGTGTGTGTGTGTGTGTGTGTGTGTGTGTGTGTATGTATATATATATATATATATATATATATATATGTGTGTGTATATGTATGTATGTGTATGTATATACATACCACCAGATGTGATTGAACAGCTTTGGGTGATTTACACACTATCAGCCAAAAAACTGCTGAGTTTTTGCTGTTATGAGTCTTGATGTTTTTTGGTCATTGTCATGGCAAAGTACTTCTCAACTGTACAGACTTTCGTAGAATGCCTAGATTTTTATCTCATAATGTTGGCTTGTTTTTCATAAAAGTGTGGTTTTCTGGCAAATTATTGACTAGTCATTAAAGATTGAAGACAGAAAATAATGACAGACGTGAGTTTCAGACTTCATACCCTTCAGAACTTTTATGCTTAAGCAAAACCTGTTATTCTATCAACTTTCTAAGTTTGCAGTAGCAATATTTAAAAATTGTCCCTATTTTTTGGCCTTTGATTCCCCCATTATTTATGGTTTTGTCCAGATTTCTTGCTCTTAAAGAGGTTGAGAAGGATGCATGGGAATCAACTAACACATTTAATATCTGCTTGCATATATGTTTGTGTGTTTAATATATCAAAGACAGACAACAGACACATGTACACAGTGGGAGTCAACTAAAAAGGTTTGAGATTTGCTTGCATATGTATATATAGATAGGTGTGTGTGTGTGTTTAATATATCAAAGGCTTACAGCAGACACACCACACATGCACACTCCTGTATATGTATGGTTTGTATAGATTTAGCTAGATGGAGGAGTCTGCCTTCAGCCTCACTTTTTCATGCAGGTAAAATCTTGACTTGGCTGTTAAAGGATAGCGCATCATTAAAAGAGAACATGCCACAAACTTTCCTCAGTTCTTTTTCACCACCCAAATAAAGTAGTAGGTCTAGTAGTCTTCACAGGTGTCATGTCACATCATGTTTGTTCCTTTACTTGTCTGTATAAAATGTCACTTATTTTAATGGAACTGTAATACTATTTCTATACTTTTTTCTCTAATAAAGGGCATCTAAGAAAGTCACCAACAAGTGCTCTTATGAAAGTCTGAGTCCCTTGAGGATGCTCATTGCAGTGCTTGTTCTGCTTGGGGGAAGAATTGTATCCATTATGCTTTCTGGGGGAAAAACAAGCTAGAAAAGTGAGGCACTTATTAACTTTTATAGAGCACTGCAGATTTCAAGATATTTTCACTGCTTCTGTGTCTGTGTCGGGCTGCAGTATTAGAAAACCTTAAAAGACTGAACATAAACTGAAAGAGAAGCACAGAGCACCTTTTTTATGTAGTCCAAGTTCTAAATCACTTGAAATCCACAGAGCAGGTTGAGTGTGTTAATAGGTGCAAGGACAGGCCATTGATATTCCTTGTCTTTTACTTCATTGGGTGGGGGGGGTACTCCCTTTCCAGACACTGGACTGCATAATCTGTTTAAAAGGAATCACACATTGAATGATGTACAAGTGTCTTGAAACAGCTGAATGTTTAACTGAGTAGCACAAAACTAAACAAGTATATTGTGTTTAAAAATGAGCAAACATGCTTAAACAAATTATATCAAACTAGTGGGTGCTCTGTCTGCTGCTTGTACCAGTACCAGTAAAAAGACAGGACATTATGATACTATGTGTAAGCCAGTAGTCTACTCACTCGTTTTCATTTGACTCATCTTCTTGTATGTCCTGGAGTCGTCATGTTTATGGGGTTTGTGACCACTTTTGGAGGTGCTGCTGCATGTTACATGGGCAGATTCCTTTTGTGTATCACTGGGAATGAAGACCCTAAGCCTTACAACCCATATCCTGATATTTTCTGCAGTACTGATGCTCCTGCATCTAAGTTTTTAATATTATTATTATTAGTAGTAGCATTTTTAATTTGTTATACGATAAAGTGGCCTTACAGGGACTGTCACACTGACTTAATTTTGTTGTAATCAAGGCTTTTGCTTCAGTGATTTAACTTTGAGTGCATTCTAGTGAGAGAGACATTGTTACTTTCCTGTCTACATTAACTTACTTTAAAAGCATTGTAATTTCCTAGATTTTGGCTGTCTTTGGCAAGATCATCATCATTTTTTTTGTGACCTTCTTGGGCTGTTGCTAACGGACATCATTTACATTTAATTGTTAGTCTTGAGGGAGTAGAATCATGGAAATATGAAAGGAAAATATTCGCTCTCATTTGGGAACTGAACCCAAGACTTCCAGCATTCTCTGGTAGTCTCTCTGCTGCTTGACATTACAAGAGCCTCTGGACAAATTTTTCACTTGAGCCCTTTTTGCTTTCAGCTAAGAAACCCTTAGCATGGTGATTAAAGTCAAATTGCAAGGACACACAGAAATGTAGAGAAAACCTTCTGTGTTGGTATTGTTAAACTCGTGGAAATCTGAAAGGTAAATATTGGCTCACATTTGAGATTTGAACCTAATACCTTCAGCATTAGCCCTGTTGGTGTCAGCCACAGGACTGGGGCCCCTGGACAATAGCAGATTTAATTTTATTTTTTAAATTCAGAATTGTTGTTCCAGACAGATTGCAGCCCAGGTGTGAAGTTGATCATCTTTGACTAACAGTTTATACTCCGACTGAGCTTGGAAGTCTTTACCTAGTGCCACAGCCCTTAGCAGATTTTTTGGCTCAGGGGCTAGAATTAGTTATCTAGGTATCAAATGCCTTCAATAATAGCTGTCTGTTTCCCCTGGGTCATTGACTTGCTTCAGCTGTGTAATGTTTTTACAGTGCAGAGTTGCTCTGATACATAAAAATTTCACAGAAAGCAGAAGGGGCATGTACAGAAACTACACTGTCAAAGGCAGGCAAAGATAGTAATATTTCCATCATAGTTTTATTTTACTTAAAGGTCCACACCCATGTAAAATAAGCACAAACAAAAAGGATGACAGCAACAGTGGTCCCACTCCACAAAGGTGGAGCCTCTACGGACCCTGGAAACTATCGCCCCATAAGCCTGACTAGCCTAGTCTGCAAGGCTATGGAGAGGATCATCATGGAGCTCATAAACAAAGACACTGGGGACCTACGGACACTAGATCCTACCCAATTCGGCTTCGTCAAGGGCAGATCCTGCCTTTTGAACCTGGTTGACTTCTTTGAAACAGTCACCAAAGCCATAGATGAAGGGAAGGTAGTCCACACAGCCTATCTGGACCTAGCAAAGGCATTTGACACAATACCCCACTCGGGCATCATAGATGAGCTATCCAGCTTAAATATAAACCCCTATGTCACAAGATGGGTCGCAAACTGGCTCAAAGACAGAACCCACAGAGTGAGAGTTGCTGGAGCCATGTCAGACTCGAAACCGGTCACAAGTGGTGTCCCACAAGGTTCTGTCCTGGGACCACTCTTGTTCGGTATATACTTTTCCGAGGTACAGGCCAACGTGGGAGGACTATGGCTCACCAAGTTCGCAGATGACTGCAAACTGGGCACCATAATCGACTCTCCAGCTGACACAAACATCCTTCAGAAAGGTCTCACAGAGACGGATAACTGGTGCCAGAGCCATGGTCTAAAGCTAAATGCCAGAATGTGTATAGTCATACCCTTTGGCAAAAACAAAGTGCCCACAAATTACCACATAGGCGGTAACCCATTAAGTACAGAGAAAGTAATTCAGGATCTGGGGACCCAAGTTGATAGCAATTTCTCCTTTGACAACCACATTGCCAAAGTAGTTAGAAAGACCTTCTACATAGCCCACCTCATCATGAAAGGATTCATATCTAGATCAAGAGAGGTAATCGTGCCCCTTTATTCATCCCTCATCAGGCCTATCATAGAATATAATGCCCCTTTTGGGATGTACCTTACCCGACACCTGCAGCAATTAGAAAGACCCCAAAAGTACCTCACCAAGAGGATCAAGGGACTCAAGCAGATGCCATATGCTGCTCGGTTAAAAAAACTCCAGCTCTACTCAGTTGCATACTGCCTACTTCGAGGCGATCTATGCCTGACATATAAAGCTATGTCCAATCCAGAATTAATGGACATGCTCCACCTCAGTAAATCTAAATCCCTTAGAGCCACACGCCGAGGGACTTGAACCTCAGCACAGAAATAAATAGAACTTGCTGGAGGGACAGATTCATAACCCAGAGGCTCCCTTCGCTCTGGAATAGAATTCCAATTCATGTTAGGCAGAGCACCTCACTGAATCTCTTCAAGAAGAATCTTGATGAGTGGATGGGGGATCGTAGGTTTGTCCCGGAGATTACTTCCGTGTCACTATTAGACAGAGGCACAGTAAACTAAACCTTAAAAAGGGCACAGTATACTCAAATCAAGGGGTGGTGTAAGCCAAACAAAATTGGGCTAGGCTTGTAATTGCCCCAGGGCAGATAGCCTAGTATGAACCTATGAATCTATGAACCACTGCTGGACTAACTGCAAACCACCTGTTTAATAAATATACAGCGTAAGCGCTTTTGTCTCACAATAAAAGACTTCTTCAGATAAGAAGTAATTTATTGTGAGACGAACGTGCTTATGCATACTACTTTCTGTGCATGTCACCAGCTTAGGAAACTTAATTTATAGTAGTAATACCCATAAACCTGAAAAAGTAATCCAAACCAGAGTTTAGTACATGACTAAATGAAAAACTTTTAGTATTCCTTTTTTTTCTAGTGTCATTGTGCTCCTGCAGTCTCTTTCTAAATGCTGTCTGTTTTTGTATATAGAAAGCCCCCCATAAATAGTAAATGTGTCACAAGTATGTAAAGATGTAAAGTAAAACATACTACCTTTAACTGGATGCCTAAAATTTCTTTCTGTGTTGATCATTATTTTAGCAATTGTAATTTCCACATTAATAAATATCAACATAATCTGCGGTGGTGGTGCTGCAGTAGCGTTGACGCCTCACAGTAAGACGCTATCCGGTTCGATTCTCAGCTAGAAGAGTGTCTTCTGCGTGGAGACATGCGTGAATGGGCATACCTTCATTGAAGGTTGTGCGTCAGGCCTGGCAAGCCGGTACGTAAAAATCAACTGCCAATCATTAGCGGACCGGAGTTCCGCTGTGGCGACCCCTAACCGGGAAAAGCCGAAAGACACAAAGTAAATATCAACATAATGTGTTTCATTGACAAGCTATGTGGTATGACCCTTATAAAAGTAATAACAGTTAACTTTCCAGTAATTTTCTGGTGATGAGCAAAGCAAGTAACTTACAGGTGCTTAATGTCAACTTAAAACTTGCTTATAGGTTTGTTCTTGAACTATAAGTGAACTTGTCTGTAACACGATAGATAGACTGAATTGCCCTGGTTGCAATCTGTTTACAGTTTTTTTTAAATTTTCTTGCAATAAAAATTATCAGTTTAAAGAAAAAACTTTCCAGTAATTTTGTTGAGATCACTTTCATTTTATTTGATTTTTTCTGAGTATCTCTTGATGAATGCTGTGTCATAGTGTTTGCGCTCATCTTTTGTCAGTGATAACCGTATACCTATTATTCTTTTGTTTCCACTCTATTGAAAGCCCATTCAAAAAATATATTCTAGGTTTTCCCCTATACTTCAAACGTTGCATTATGTTTGTTGCATGACCGAAATGCTTTGCGTCATCAGTGGTGTTTCTGCTCATTGACAGCAACTGATTGTTGGTGATGCTTTTCTTAATGTGAAACAGATGCCGCTAGTAAAATGCAGTATTTATTTCCCAAGGGCTTTTGATAAATATGTCAAGTACAATCGAGAATTGTGGTTCATCATGACATTTAGAAAAAGTATGTGCCTGCTGAAGCTGAAAACTAAACCCCTTTGGTTTAAAATAATTGCCTATTGAAACGTATGTGTTTCTAAATATTGGAGCATAAAAATGTCATTGATAAAAGCTTTTTTTTACAGAATAACTTGTTTAAAAGAAGTTAAATGACATAAATGTTCTTGATCTATACATACATATATATATATATATATATATATATATATATATATATATATATATATATATATATATATATGTATACAAGTCTTTGCTTGTTAACTCAACAATGGCACCCATTGTAATGCCTTTTGCTAGTTAGAATTCACTGTTGCCAAAACTAAAAACATTAAACTTGGCGTAGTCTGCAGGAAAGAAATAATCCCTTAAATCCTGGGTTCTGACCATTGATTGTTTGTGAAGCTAGTGCTCTGTAGCACTTAATCTGTGCTTATTTAGTATTTGTATAAGTGGAAGTGATATTGGCTTTGACCAGAATGTTACAGTAATGATAGTTGACCCACCATCCCTGTAAGGATCTAGTAAATTCTCCCATGACACTGATGCATGCTTAGGAGTAAGTTAATGACTTTAAAAGCCTGTCGGGTAAAATTATATACATTCCGTCACTGACCTGCGTTCCATTATAAGGCACATGAGTATATTCTTGATATTTTTATGGATTTTAGGCAATTGAAACATTACCGGCCATTTTGGATAAGTAACCTTATTAAAACTTGCACTCTTCTCCGGAATAGTGGTTTCCGTCAGTAAGTCATGTAACAACTTGTTCAGATAGTTGCTGATCTGTTCAGGGCGATGTAAGAAAGACTTTTGTAAGCTGACCTGTCCTGTAGCAAATTTTTCATGTTTTTGTCCTAGATGTTTTTTATGTAAAACACAATTGGTCATCCTTTGTCAGCATTTGTCATGATCATGCCTGTAAGGGAATGTAACTGTTTTTAAGGCTGTCCGGCTGTCCTTCCTGAGTGGATAAATTGTCTTAAAAAACACCACTAGTTTTGTCGTACTAACTCTTTCAGTTACTTTTTTTGCATATGAACATGGATGGAATGAAGGTTTTATTAAAGGAGTATCATTCGCACTGCAATCATTCTACGAGTGATTAGATATAAAGCAAGAATGACATTGGATAGGCAAACATGTTTTACATGACAAAACCTTGACAGTGTATTCAGCACTGATAATTCAAATTCATCCAGAGACACATTGTTGTATGTTGTTAGCGTCATTAGACAATGGAAACTCAGACGTCAGTTGTTCTTTAAAAGTTTGTATTGGTAGTGTGTGCTTAACCATTTATCTTCCAGGATCCAGTCTGTCTGCCCCACAGTTAGGACTGGTTTCTGCAGGCTGCCCTTTTTAACTGCATCATCTGTGTTTCCTAAGTTCAGCTTTCTCACCTTACTCCTATAATTTTCTTTTTTGTCTCTCTCTCAAATGCTTGCAAAACATACAAGTTCCATGGATTACAGTTTATCTTTCATTCATATTGTCCCAAACATTTCTCCATGTACTCCCCTGATTCAAATATAATGTCACAAAAAATATCTTTATTAATATGAATGAATATTCTTACTTCTTTCGGTGTAATACCCAACAGTGCTGTTATGTTATCCCAAATGTCATACCCATCCATCTCTTTTACTTCTTTGCAACTTATTCTTTACTAAATATTTCTTTCTTCTTAATTCATCTTCTTTTTTTCTCTTCTTTCTCCCTGTTTCACTGATGTTCTTCGTGTTTCACTGTTGCAGTCATCACACTTGGGTTATCTGCCTGCAGGTAGCCCTCAGTTGGCCCGAATACCAGAGACTTAGTATTTCTGTGTCGGATGCTGTCGCTCCAGGACTGATGTCAGGTCGTCAGGGATATAAAAACAGGCAGCTGACACCATTACATCAGTCTTTCATGCAGAGGAGCCCGAAGCAGAAGCAGTTTGCAAGTGCTGGTCGGCCGCTACCTGAATTTTCGTTTACGAATTGAATAATCCTGAAGTCGTCTAAAGCTAAGTACCTCGTTGGGGATCCCTTTTTCTTGCTCTAACCAATGTCAGAAAAAGTTAACATTTGTCTTGCCTGTGGAAAGCAAATACATCACAGAGATCTTCATTCTTACTGTGTCACCTCTTTAGGCCCAGACCACAATGTACCTCGCTGTCGGTTTTGTGTCTTGTTTAACAACCGAACCATTCATCATCGGGCTCTTTTTGTCACTAAATTCTTTCTCTCTCGATCTCCGTATTCTGACATGGCTTTGGTAAGCCATCCGACTTCCGATATTCTGAAAAAAAAACGTAAGGATAAAGACAGAGACAGACCGCATAGGTCTAAAGCTGCCGATGACAGTTCTGTTAAGCTAGTTGCCAGTCCACCGATACTCAGTGAGGCGCTTTCGCAGCCCCTGATGCCCACTTCAGTGGATTCGCAGGCCTCTCCTGAGACCCATTCAGAGTCTGGTATGCTGCGAGACTCTTCTTCAACTATGCAGCAAAACGACGACAGAATTATCACCAAAGCTAATGCTGTTTTCCAAGTGCTTGTGAAGATGGAACTGGAAGCACTGTCCACAAAAGATATATCAAATGTCCGTTTTTAAAAAAATATTTTAATGACTACTAGTTTAAAAAGAAAAGAAGTTAAAAGTCCCCTGTTGTTAACAAACGATAAACGCTTTCGAATAAATCTTCTTCGGATCGTGATGTGAAGTGGGACACCCATTTACTTAAATAAGAAGTTTTGGTAATTGCCCATCCAGTGCAGATCTGTACATTTTAATTTAAACCAATCATTTCTCATGCATTCTCATCCTGTTTTAAACATTCAGGACCAATGGAGGTCTTCTGTTGTTGACACACCTCCAAATCCATTTACGAGCACATTTCTTATCTGAGATGTAAATTAACTGAAAATGTTAACCAATAGAAGTTCATAATTCTCAATTTTAACCAACCGCAGTTGGCCTCTGGTAAGATAGTGTTTGAACATATCAGCCAATGTAATGTTTTTCACTTCCGTTTGACAGAGCCAGATTCAAATATTGTCAGCTCGCATCCTTAAAAAAGTTAAGCACATTAACTTCAGGTAATATACAACCTTCAGTGTTCCCTATACAAGAAGAGCCTTATGTCTTTGATTGCATATGAATGTCCTTACAAAAGCGATCGTGATTTCATAGACCATGTAAATAAACAAGATGTCAAATCAAATCAGAATCCTTTGTTTTGTTGTTAGAAGTCTAACAATGTCAAGTCTTCTATATTTTCTAAAATTTTAATCAACTGTAACCGATTTCAGTTTGTGATTGAATACGTCTACCAAAGTAATGGTGCTTTTTTCATATTTATGAGCGGTTTTAAACGAAAACCGTAACATCCGGCAGTTACTCAGCTCACACTTAAAAAGGAGCTAAACACAGGAGTTCCACGCAAC
Organism: Protopterus annectens; assembly: GCF_019279795.1. Classification (NCBI taxonomy): domain Eukaryota; kingdom Metazoa; phylum Chordata; order Ceratodontiformes; family Protopteridae; genus Protopterus; species Protopterus annectens. Next base: position 1,478,836,569 of record NC_056735.1, on the reverse strand, counting down.
ATTCTCCTCTCGGCACTCTCCGCACAGGGAAACATCTGTATCATTGATATATTTAAACAAATGTCCTTGAAAATTAATACTCGTAATTTCATAAATTATGCAAATTAGCTGAATGCTTGTACGTATCAGAGTCTTCTTTGACTATGGAACCTGTGGATGTCTCTACCTTGGATAGGTCCGGCGCTGCTGTGCAGGCACTGGCTTATGAGACAGTTCTTCCCTCAACCAATGTTCAACTCAAACCGACGACTTCTATTTTTACCAAAACTACAGAGTTTCTTAGGCCCAGAGTATGCACTTCGCCTAGAAAACTGCGACGAAAGTGCATGCACCTGCTCCCATGCCACAAAAACAAATGCTTAGAATGGCAGAAGACCTTATTACGCTGATTAGAGGAAGTCAGCCTTCCCCTGCTAAGAGAAAAAGAGACCAGTCCCCTACAGCTTCTACAGACCAGGAGTCCGATGACTCTGAGATTTCTGATTATGAAGACATGCCCTTATCTGCTTATGAGGATTCAGATGGAATCCATTCCCTCTGCCTCCCCTCCAGAGGATTGTTTCTTTTGGTGAAACCTTGCATACCTTAAGAGAGCATTTCCACTGGGAATGCCAAGACTACCCTCAGTCCAAAAAGATTCAGAGAATTCCTAGAGTTGCCTCAGCACAGGCCTTTAGCAATACCCCCTGTCCTGGATGTTGATGATGTTTTTATGCAATCCAGTCTTACTCCTGCCCCTAGGAAACGGCAGGTACTACAGAGTACCTGACACTCACAAATTTCTTTTCAAGAATCATATTGCTGACCTAGAGATCATTTCCCAGGGGCCTAAAGGTATCAAGGCAACTACAGCCAATAATCCCACCTCTTCTGACAGGGATTCCAGAGCTTTGGACAGATGGGGTAAGAAGGTATATACCTCTGCAACTCTTGCTGTTAGGGCATTTAATTGTCAGTTTCACATGCTGAAGTACCAGCCGCATATTATGGAACTTGTTAAACAAAAAGTGGCAACCTTTACAGACTGTGCAGAAAATAAAGAATTGCAGGAGCTTATGCACTCTGCAAGCCAAGTCAGTAAGCATACTTTGCAGTGTGGCTTTGATTCTCTAGAAGCATCTTGCTGGGCAGCAGTCACTGGATCTGTACTGAGAAGACATGCTTGGCTGAAGGAGCAGACCTTGCCAGTCCATGTCAAATCAGAGTTACTAGATACTCCTTTGGACAAGGACAGTTTGTTTGGCACCAAAGCAGAAGAGGTTCTTAAAAAGATGGAAGAAAAAGCTAAGTCTATGCAGACTGTTAAAGAATTCTTACAAGTGCAACCCCCTAGATTCAGTAGGCATTGCCCTTCCAAACACTGGTCCTTTCAAGCCCTCTCCAGGCCTTCTCAAACCAGACCCAAGGGAAACAGACCACCCAGACTACAGTCTCAAGGTATTCAGAGATCTGAGCAATGGAGTGCCCCCACCCTTAAAGCAGGGTTGTAAGCCACCTCCTTATGGAAAAAACTCACAATGACTTCTTTACTCCACTCCCCAGCCCTGCCCAATTGCTTGTGCCCCTAGGAGGAAAACTTGTCCTTCATGCAAAAAAATGGATGTCCATCACTCAGGACTGATGGGTCCTCAACATTGTATCCCAGGGGTACAAATTTTATTGCCATTCACTGCCAATCCCAAGCAGGTTTCCAGACCTTCCTCCAAACCAGTGGGCAGAGGCTCAAAGTCGAGTAGCTTCCCTGCTCAATATCAGCTATTCAGCCAGTTCCAATAGAACAGAAGGGTCAAGGATTCTACTCCAGACTCTTCCTGGTACCCAGGAAAGAGGGCTCTTGGAACTCGATCCTGGATCTTTCAATTTTTAACACCTTCCTGGTGGTACCAAAATTCAAAATGCTAACCCTGCAACAGCTTCTTCCTGTGCTAGCCAAGGATGCCTGGTTAGTCACCCTAGACTTAAAAGAAGCCTATCTGCATAAGGGAGTCATGCAGGAAGTATATATGTTTCAGGGCAGGATCTATACATCATCAGTTCTCTGTACTTCCCTTTGGCTTATCTATTGCGCCCAGAGTTTTCACAAAATGCCTGCCTGTTTTATACCCCTGATGACCTGACGTCAGTCTTGGAGCGACAGCATCTGACGCAGAAATACTAATTCTCTGGTATTCAGGCCGACTGAGGGCTACCGGCAGGCAGATAACCCAAGTGTGATGACTGCAACAGTGAATACTCTCGAACATCTACATTTATGGTAAGTGTACACAACTGTACTTTTCTGTGTACGACATCTTCTCTCTTATTACTTCTACACTTCTTGAATTCTTTCCATAATATCTTCCCATGAAATTGCCTTCTCACTTTGATTAAATCCTGCAAATAAACATCCCAGAACTCTTCCAATTGTAATAGTACATCCTTTCTGTGTCTTGGCGCCCACCTCAAACAACTGCTGCTGGAAAAGAACTTCTAAATCTTTCTAAGGTGCGACCATCTTCACTTTACCCTGCAAATATTTTTCTCCCTTCTCACTGCATGCAGGCACAGGCTAGAGTGCCTCTGCATCATTTACTTATTCCATTGCATACTGCAGGCAGAGAAATATCCAAATTTACCCGTACTTGGACGACTGCCTAATTCAGGCGGACAGACAGGAATTGCTATTGCAGCACCTGACATTTATGAAACACCTTCTCACTTCCTTGGGGTACGCCATCAACGAAAAGAAATCAAAACTGGTACCCAGTCAAAAGACTGCATTCCTGGGAGCAAGCTTGGACACAACATCCCAGATGGCATTCCTCACTTCAGAAAAACAACTCTATCTGACAGCCTACTTCAAACAAATGGCCACCAGAACCCAGCTATCAGGAAGAAAAATACTGCAAGCCCTAGGGTTCATGGCCTCATGTATACTGCTAATTCCATATGCCAAGACTGCACATGAGGAAACTTCAATGGTACTTAAAGTCTTTGGTGCCTTCATTCTCAGGACCTGGAAACAGTCATTCCTATCATACTATGTCTAAGGGCAGAGTTCCTTTGGTAGGCAGAAGCATGCTACCACAAAAAGGACTGCCCTTTTCTCAACCCCACGCCGCCCAGACCCTAACCACAGACTCATCAGACTATGCCTGGGGAGCACACATGGCAGGCAAATGCATTCAGGGCCACTGGAGCCCAAGTCAGATTCATCTGCACATCAACCAAAAAAAGATGCTAGCTGCGCAGAATGCCCTGACAGCTTTCAGATCCCTAGTCTTTCCAGGACAACTGCTAATAAAAACAGACAACACCACAGTTATGTGGTACATCAACAAGCAGGGGGGAACCCACTCCTACGAACTCTGCAGGTTAGCCATGGCCCTGTGGCACACGGCCTTGGACATGCAAGTCCATCTGCAAGCACAATTCCTGCCAGGCAAACGAAACTCACTCGCAGACGACTTAAGCAGAAATCTCCTAGATCCACATGAGTGGCAATTGGAACCCAGCACCTTCAACCTTCTCATTCAGAAATGGGGGACCCCAAAGGTGGATCTCTTTGCCTCCCCTACAACCACCAGCTTAGCAAATTCTGCACCAGGAATCCTCACAGCATGGTCTGGAAAGTGGATGCCCTATCTTTTCAGTGGGTAAATCTCTCAGTCTATGCCTTTCCCCCTCTGCCCCTTCTCTCAGGAGTATTACTCAAGGTAAGACAGGACAGACCAAGTACAATTCTGATTGCCGCGGGACTGGCCATGCCAGCACTGGTACCCACTCCTGCAGAGCCTGTCACCGGTGCCACCCTGGCACCTACACCAGAACTCAGTCCTGCTCTCTCAGCAGGAGGGACAGATTTTGCATCCACAACTGCAAACCCTAAATCTTGCAGCCTGGCTTATTACTTGAATTCTCCTCCAGCAACCCTAAGCAAGCAGTTGCTGGACGTCATTCTTGAAGCCAGAAGACCCAGTACAAGAAAATCCTATGCTGCTAAGTGGAAAAGGTTCTGCTCCTGGATTCTATCTAAAGGAGAAGACACAACTCTGCCCTCCCTGCCTCTGATCCTGGAGTACTTAGCAGATCTACTCCACAAAGGCCTGTCCTTCTCCTCCATTAAGATGCATGCCTCAGCCTTTTCGGCTCATTACAACACTGAACCACTTCTCTTCTCGCACCCTCTTATCAAACAGTTCCTGATAGGGGCAAACAACTTAAGGCCACCAAGGAGAGCACCCACCCCTGCTTGGGACCTTAACTTTGTACTGGAAAAGCTCACGCTTCCCCCCCTTTGAACCTGCTGTGTCAGCAGACTTAAAATTCCTCTCTTGGAAAACAGCCTTGCTTCTGGCCATCACTTCAGCTAGGAGAGTGACTGAGCTACAAGCACTTATGGCTGTGGAACCCTTCATTATTTTCAATGCTGACAGGGTTTCCCTCAGGACTAACCCATCCTTCATGCCTAAAGTAGTGTCAGTGTGGCTCTCAACCAATCCATCCATTTGCCAACTTTCTTCCCTAATCCTCAAAATAAAGGGTAAAGGATCCTGCACTCCTTGGACGTGCACAGACAACTCCGATTGTACCTTGATAGGACTAAGCCCTTCAGAAAACCTGACTAGTTACAAGTCAGCTTTGCAAGAGGGGCAGAGGGCAAGACCATATGAAAACAAACAATTTCCAAATGGATAGCACACTGCATCCATTTCTGCTACAAGCACCATGGGAAACCAACCCCTCAAGGGGTCAGAACACATTCCACTAGGGCAACATATACCTTTACAGCATTTCTCAAGGGAATCTCTACCAGGGACATCCTGGAAGCTGCTACCTGGAGTTCACTACACACCTTCACCAAGCTTTACCACCTGCCTATCTTTGTCAAGTCCAGGGCAGGTTTTACAGTAGCAGTCCTGCAAGGCATACTAGCCAGCCCTAACTCTTCTTGACTGCCTCCACCCTTCTTAAGCTTTGGGAATCCACCCAAGTGTGATGACTGCAACAGTGAAACATGAAGAACATAGTACAGTTGTGTACACTTACCATAAATGTAGATGTTCGAGTGTAGTCACTGTTGCAGTCCTGGTTTCCCTCCCTCCAGCCCCCTATTTTTTTCTCTCTCTCTCTCCTCTGTATGGCTATTACTCACCCTTTCAGGGGTATTGGTATTTACTTTTTACTGGTGGTGTTTTCCCCACCATAACTTAGCTCCCTATTTGGGGGGCTCCTGACATTTGGGGCAAGAAAAAGTGATATAATGGCATCGGCTGCCTGTTTTTATACCCCTGATGACCTGACATCAGTCCTGGAGCGACAGCATCCGACACAGAAATACTAAGTCTCTGGTATTCAGGCCGATCCGAGGACTAACTGTAGGCAGATAACCCAAGTGTGATGACTGCAACAATGAATACACTCGAACATCTACATTTATAGTAAGTGTACACAACTGTACTTTTCTGTGTACAACATCTTCTCTCTCATCACTTCCTCCACTTCTTGAATTCTCTCCATAATATCTTCCCATGAAATTGCCTTCTCACTTGGATTAAATCCTGCAAATAAACATCCCATAACCCTTCCAGTTGTAATAGTACATCCTTTCTGTGTCTTGCTGCCCACCTCGAACAACTGCTTCTGGAAAAGAACTTCTAAATCTTTCTAAGGCACGACCACCTTCACTTTACCCTGCAGATATTTTTCTCACTGCATGCAGGCACAGGCTAGAGTGCCTCTGCATCATTTACTTATTCCTTTTGCGAAGGCTCAACTGCCTTTGCACCCAAGATATCACCCAGTCTCTCTTTCAGTGTATACTCCTGCCCAAGCTCCACACTCTGATATAATAGCTCTACTGACACGATTGCAACTGCCATACTCCTTACTGCTCCTCCAAGCTTCCACTGCACCTGGACTGGAATCAGGAAGTGCCACAACAAGCAGTGCCCCCGCTGAAAAACAGTAGGGAAGTTCCCCGATGTCCTGACCAAATTTCCCCTTGTAGTAGAAATACCACCTTGGGTCTCCTCTGAAAAGAGGTTACTAGCCTAGTCAACAATGGATAAATAAATAAATTGCAGGAAAGAAAAAAACAGTCATTCTGAAAGAGCTTCCTTTCATGGAGACAAAAAGAGTGGAGAAACGGACTAGAAGGAGGAAACTATGCTGAAAGATTAGGATAGATGTTCATCGTGTTTCACTGTTGCAGTCCTAACCAATGGGTTATCTGGTTCCCGGTAGCCCTAGATCAGACAGAATACCAAAGGTAAGTAAATATGACATTGGCTGTCAGTTGTAAAGGACGTGGTCCGATACAAAAGGAGGCAGCCGACGTCACTTCGCATTTTTGCACGAGTGCCGGTCAGCAGTTTACCTTTTTGGTTTCCAACTACAAAGTTGAAGTCAGCTACAGATAAGTACCCCGTTAGGGATCCTCTTTTCTTGCCTTAGCGAATGTCAGAAAAAGTCAATAATTGTCTTACCTGTGGAAAGCAGATTCCCCATAGAGATTTTCATTCCTATTGTATTATTTGTTTAGGCCTTGACCACAACGTTCCTAATTGTGACCTCTGTGCTTCCTTTAATCAGAGTACTATTCGCCATCGGGCCAAGTTTTTAGCTAAACATTTTGGAGTGTGGCCTAAGTTTGTCGGTATGGCGTCCGCTGGTCTTCAGGCTTTGGATATCCCTAAGAAGCATAGGACAAGGACCGTGACAGGCTTCAGAAGGTCAAGTCTTCAGATGATAAGTTGGTCATCAGTCCTGCGGTAGCCAGTGAGGCACCTTTGCAGCCCCTGCAGTCCGTGTTTTTTCAACCGAAGGCCTCGGTTGAGACCATTTCAGAGTCCCTCAGGCCTCTGGCTTTCATTTTGTCTTCTGACTTTCCACCTGTTGCCTCTTCAGCTGGATCCGGAGCCACTAAGCTCTAAGTAACGAGGCCTCTGTTCTTTGTTCGGACAGCAAGCTCATACCAACAACCTCTGCCACTACTTTGGTGGTTGCCAGGCCTCCCGAGTCCTTCAGGCTTGCAGGTAAATCTTCCAGTCATAAGCCTGTGAAGAAACAGGCTCCAGTTTCCTCTCAATGTTCTTCGTGTTTCACTGTTGCAGTCATTACATTTGAGTTATCTGCTTGCAGTAGCCCTCAGTCGGCCTGATTAACAAAGTCTTGGGTCCTGCGTCGGTTGCTGTCCCTTCTTCCTTGACGTCAGGTCATCAGGGGTATAAAACATGCAGCCGATGCCATTACATCAGTCTTTCTTGCCGTGTGGTGCCCGAAGCAGAAGCAGTTCGCAAGTGCTGGTCGGTCGACTCCTGAAATTTTCATTTCCGAGTTTCAGAACTGAAGTCTTCAACTAAAGCTAAGTACCCCATTGGGGAAACTTTTCCTTGCTCCTTTCCGATGTCAGTAAAAGTTAATAATTGCATTACTTGTGGAAAGCAAATACCTCATAAAGATTTTCATTCGTACTGTATTCCTTGCCTAGGCCCTGACCACGACGTACCTTGCTGTCGGTTTTGTGCTTTATTTAATCAGTGCACTGTCTGTCGTCTATATATTTTCGCCTCTAAATATTTCAGTTCTTGGTTTAATTATCCAGAAATGTCGTCTGTTAGCCATCCGACTACCGGGATTCTGAAAAAACGCAAAGATAAAGACAGAGACAGGCTGCCGAGGTCCAAAACTGCTAACAGTGCTTCTCCTAAGCCAGTCTCCAGTTCGCCGGTACTCAGGTTCTTTCACAGCCCCTGATACCCGCTACTTCTGATTCGCAGGTCTCTACTAAGACCCATTCGGAGTCCGGTATGCCGCGAGATGCTTCAACTATGGAACCCGCGGATGTCTCTACCTTGGATGGGTCCGGAGCCGCTGTGCAGGCACCGGCTTCTGAGGGTGTATTCAGGCCTATAGACTTGCATATTAAACCGATGCCTACTTCTTCACTTAGGCCTAAATCTCGAACCATGCCAAAAAAACGATGCCCAGGCCGCATGCTCAGGCCTCTATGCCTAAAAAACAAATGATAAGAATGACTGAAGATTTAATAACTCTAATCAGGGGCAGCCAACAGCCCCTTTCTAAGAGGCCTAGGACTGAAGTTGTTTATGAATCTTATGACCAGGATTCTGTTTTTTCTGATTCTTCTGATGATCTGGATTTGCCTTTATCTACTTATGAGGATTCTGAAGCAGAGGACTCCATTCCTTCTGCTTCCCCTCCAGAGGATTTTTCTTTTGGGGAAACCTTACATACTCTAAGGGAGCATTTCCACTGGGAAAGCTAGGATTTTTCTGATTCAAAAAAGAGGCTTAGGGATTTCTTACTCCTACCTCAGCATAGGCCTTTAGCTATTCCTCCTGTACTGGACATTGTTGATGATGCTTTTTCGGAATCTAGTTTGGCCCCTGATTCCTTGCCTCTTGCTCCCAGAAAACCCGACAGATACTACAGGTCCCGGAGTCACACAAGTTCCTTTTTAAAAATTCTACTGTGGATCCAGAGACTATTTCACAGGGGAACAAGGGCATTAAGGCTTCTACTGCTAAAAATCCTACCCCTTCTGATAGAGACTTCAGGGCGCTGGATGGATGGGATAAGAAGGTTTTCACTTCTGCAACCTTGGCCATTATGGCTTTAAATTGCCAGTTTCATATGTTAAAGTACAGCAACATGTTATTGGATTGCTGAAACAGAAAATGATGTTGATTCTGTGTGGAAAATAAAGAATTACAGGATTTAATGCATTCTGCTGAACAAGTTGGAAAACATACTTTGCAATGTGGTTTTGATTCATTAGAGGCCTCTTGCAGGGCTGCTGTTACTGGGTCTGTGCTTAGAAGGCATGCTTGGCTAAAGGAGCAGTCCTTGCCTGATCATGTTAAAGCTAAATTGTTGGATGCTCCCTTAAATCAGGACTGCCTGTTTGGCAACAAGGCTGAGGAAGTTCTTAAAAAGATGGAAGATAAAGCTAAATCTATGCAAACTGTTAAAGATTTCTTACAAATTTAGCCTCTTAGATTTAGTAGGCACTGGCCCTCTAAGAATTGATCCATTCCAGCCCCTTCCAGGTCTTCTCAAGCCAAACCCAGGCACAGCAAAAGCCCCAGGTTTCAGTCCCTGGGAACACACAGGACTAAGCCTCCACTTCCAAATCTGGGAGTAATAAGACTCCCCCCTATGGTAAACTGTCTCAATGACTTCCGTTTAAAATTTCCAAGCACTTATCAACTGACTGCCCCTTTGGGGGGCAGGATTGTTCTTCATGCAAAGAACTGGGAACTCATTACCCAGGACAAATGGGTTTTAAATATAGTGTCCCAGGGATATAGATTTCACTTCCACACGTTACCAACACCAAGCGGGTGGCCAGACCTACCCCCAAATCAGTGGGCAGAAGCCCAAAAACAAGTACTGTCTCTATTATGCATGGGGGCTATTCAGCTGGTACCGGAAGAGAAAAAGGGACAAGGTTTCTCCTCGAGACTTTTCCTGGTACCCAGAAAAGACAATTCATGACGTCCTATCCTGGACCTGTCTACTTTAAACACCTTTTTGGAAATTCCAAAATTCAAGATGCTGACTCTTCACCAACTACTTCCTATGCTAGGCAAAGATGCCTGGTTGGCAACACTAGATTTAAAAGAAGCACACCTGCACATCCCTATCAGGGAATCCTGCAGAAGATACCTATGCTTCAAAGTTCTCTGCACTGTCGTTTGGCTTATCTACTGCGCCCAGGGTATTCACATAGTGCCTAGTTTCAGTTATTGCATTTTGTAGGCAGAGAAATATTCAAATATAACCATACCTGGACGATTGCCTAATTCAGGCCGAAAGCCAGGACATACTTTTGAATCATCTGGCCTTTGTACAAAGGGTTCTAACTTGTCTGGGGTACACCATAAACGAAAAGAAATAACATCTGGCACCCTATCAATAAATTATATTACTGGTAGCAAGCTTGAATACAACTTCCCAGATGGCTTACCTCACGCCAGAGAAACAAATTAATTTGACAACCTACTTCAAACAAGTGGCCACAAAACCCTATCGGCAAGACAAATACTGCAAGCCTTGGGGTTCATGGCCTCCTGCATTCTTCAAATTCCATATGCAAGACTGCATATGAGGAAACTACAGTGGTATCTAAAAAGCCTATACCGTCAACATTCTCAGGATCTAGAAGCAATGATTCCTATCAGACCTTGCCTATGCCTAGAATTCCTTTGGTGGGCAGAGGCCTGCCACCAAAACAAGGGACTACCTTTCACACCACCCCCTGCCGCCCAAACCCTAACAGATGCATCAGACTATGCATGTGGAGCTCACCTGGCAGGGAAGTGCAGTCAGGGCAAATGGAACCCAAGTCAAATGCACCTGCACATAAATCAAAAGGAAATGTTAGCTGTACAGAATGCTCTGACAGCCTTCAAGGACCACATTCTTCCAGGACAACCTATGGTAAAGACGGACAACACCATTGTTTTGTGGTACATAAACAAGCAGGGGGGTACACATTATTACCCCTTCTGCAGACTAACCATGGCTCTGTGGAGTACAGCCTTGAGCTACCAAGTGCACCTACAAGCTCAGTTCCTGCCAGGAAAATTAAATACACTGGCAGATGGACTAAGCAGAAACCTCATGGACCCACACAAGTGGAAACTGGAACCAAGGATTTTCAACGTGTTGACAAGCAAATGGGGGAGCCCAGTGGTAGGCCTGTTTGCCTCTCCCCAGAACTACCAATTGGACAAATTTTGCACAAGGACTCCCCACAAGCAAGCCCAGAAAGTGGATGCTCTGTCCTTCAGCTGGAAAAACCTATCAGTTTATGCCTTCCCCCCTCTGCCTCTGCTTTCCAAAGTACTACTAAAAATCAAACAGAACAAACCAAGGATGATTTTGATTGCTCCAGACTGGCCACGCCAACACTGGTACCCCCTCCTGCGCAGTGTGTCATGGTTATCTCCATGGCACCTGCCTCAAGACTCCTTCCCTGTTGTCTCAGCAGGAGAATCAGATTCTGCACCCTCAGCTTACACTGAACCTTGCAGCCTGGCTAATTATATCTCTCCTCTACTATCCCTCAGTAAACCTGTGATGGATATCATTTTAGAGGTAAGGAGGCCTAGTACTAGAAAATCTTGTGCTGAAAAATGGAAAAGATTCTGTGCCTGGAACCAATCTCAAGGGATGAGCACCGCAGCACCCAATTTACCTCAGATTTTACAATACTTAACTGAGATGCTTCACAAGGGCCTGCCTTTTTCCTCCATTAAAATCCACTCCTCAGCCATTTCCGCTCATTATAGCACAGAACCTCCCCTCTTCTCTCATCCACTGCTCAAGCAGTTCCTCAGAGAGGCCAAAAATTTGAGACCACCCAGGAGAGCTCCAACCCCAGCCTGGGACCTTAACTTTGTTTTGGAGAAACTCACTGTACCTCCTTTCGAGACAGCTGCTACTGCAGACTTAATATTTCTTTCTTGGAAAACAGCTTTTCTTTTAGCAATCACCTCAGCTAGAAGGGAATCTGAATTACAGGCCCTTATGGCAGTGGAGCCTTTCATCATCTTTCATGCGGACAGGGTGTCCCTCAGAACCAAGCCATCCTTCATGCCCAAGTGAAGCTCCCTTAAATCAGGACTGCCTGTTTGGCAACAAGACTGAGGAAGTCCTTAAAAAGATGGAAGATAAAGCTAAATCTATGCAAGCTGTTAAAGATTTCTTACAAGTTCAGCCTCCTAGATTTAGTAGGCACTGGCCCTCTAAAAATTTGTCCTTTCCAGACTCTTCCAGGTCTTCTCAAGCCAAACCCAGACACAGCAGAAACCCCAGGATGTTCATCGCATGACACTGCTGCAGTCATTACACTTGGGTTATTCTGTCGTCAGGCGGTTCCCCAGCCGGCCTGAGTTCCAAAGTCTTGGTCCGGCGTCAGTTGCTGTCTCCTCCTCCCTGACGTCAGTGCGACAGGGGTATATAAGATGCAGCCGACACCATTTTCTTCAGTCTTTCTTGCCGCGCGGTGCCCGAAGTAAAAGCAGTTCGCAAGTGCCGGTCTGCCTACTCCTGAGGTTTTTATTCCGAATCCAGAACCGAAGTCTTCTACAAAGTTAAGTACCCTGTTGGGGAAACTTTCTTGCCTCAGACCGATGTCAGTAAAAGTTAACTGTATTTCTTGTGGGAAGCAAATACCTCATAAGGATTTCCATTCTTATTGTATCTCATGCCTAGGCCCAGACCACGATGTTACTGGTTGTCTGTTTTGTGCTAGGTTTAATAAGCACACTATTAAATGTCGGTTTGTTTTTGCCCGACATTACTTTGGCAGAAAATTTAATTATACCATGCCGTCGGAACTTCCGACGACCCGTATTCATAAAAAGTGCAAAGACAAGGACAGGCATCCGAGGCCCAAAACTGATGACGAAGCCTCTTCTAGGTCAGTCACCATTTCTCCGGTTTTCAGTGAGGTGCCTTCGCAGCCCCTGACAACCGCTTCTGCAGAACCACAGGCCACCCCCGACCGCCACGTGGAGATGGCTGGGCCTTCAGACGCACTCGTTTTTCAGCAGACCGAAACCGATAATGCAGAGGGTTCCAGAGTACCTGAGCTACCCGCAGCTTCAGAGGGTGTCTTCAGACCTACTCAGCTAAGCATTAAACCCTCTTCTAAGTCAAAGCCTCCTTTAAAAACTAAGAAACCAGTACAGCATCCTCCAGGACAGGCCTCCATGCCTAAGAAACAAATGCTCATGGATCCCCATGAATGGGAATTGAATCCTCAAATATTCAGAATGATAACAAAGAAATGGTGGAGCCCCGACATAGATCTGTTTGCCTCCCCAATGAATTGCCAGCTAAAGAAATTCTGCACAAGGTGTTACCATACGCAAGCATGGAAAGTGGATGCCCTCTCATTCATCTGGACAAACCTACAAGTATAGGCTTTTCCACCACTGCCTCTTCTCCCAAAGGTACTCATAAAGGCCAGGCAAGGAGACAAAAATGATCCTGATTGCACCAGACTGGCCACGCCAGCACTGGTACCCAATCTTAAAAAACTTAGCACAAGGACCACCCTGGATTTTGCCTCAAATACCACATCTGCTGTCTCAGCACAACAATCAGTTACTCCACAGCCAGCTAAAGACACTAAACCTAGCTGCATGGAAGATTCCCTAGCCACGCAAGCAATGCCTCTCTCCAAAGCAGTTATGGATGTCATTCTGGAGGCCAGAAGGCCTAGTACCAGGAAAGCCTTCTCGGATAAATGGAAGAGATTCTGTGCCTGGAACCAGGCTCACAGCCTTGATCCTCTTGTGCCAAACATTCCTCAGATACTACAATATTTGACTGAGATGCTAGACAAAGGCCTCTCCTTTTCATCCATCAAGATCCACGCCTCTGCCATCTCTGCACATTACAACACAGATCCACCAATTTTCTCTAATCCTTTGCTAAAACAGTACCTCAGAGGGGCTAAAAACATAAGACCGCCCCGTAGAGCACCTACTCCTACTTGGGACCTCAACTTTGTTTTGGAAAAATTGACTTTACCTCCTTTTGAACCAGCTAGCACAGCAGAATTAAAATACATTTCTTGGAAAACTGCTCTGCTCCTGGCAAATAACTTCTGCAAGAAGAGTTTCAGAATTACAGGCACTAATGGCAGTGGAACATTTCCTCATTTTCCACCAGGGCAGGGTGTCCTTAAGAACTAACCCTATGTTTATGCCTAAGGTGGTTTCAAGTGTGTCTCTAAACCAAACCATTCACTTGTCTACTTTTTATCCAAAACCACAGAATAAAGGGGAAAGACTACTGCATTCATTTGACATTCACAGGCAGTTACGCTTCTACTTGGACAAAACCAAAGCTTTCAGAAAATCTGAGCAATTATTGGTAGCATATGCTGCAGCAGCACGGGGAAAAGCTATTTCAAAACAGACTATTTCCAAATGGATAGGACATTGCATACGTTTCTGCTAAATGCACCATGGAAAACCTGTGCCTAACAGCATTAGATCTCACTCCACCAGGGCAACAGCCACTTCAACTGCCTACCTCAGAGGAGTACCTACCAAGGATATTTTGGAAGCAGCAACATGGAGTTCTGTGCATACCTTCACCAAGCATTACCATCTGCCTCTATACTCTAAATCCAGAGCTGGCTTCACCTCTGCAGTGCTGCAGGGCCTTATAGCCACCCCTAATGCCTTATAGAACCAACCACCCTACCTCAGCTTTGGGATTCTACCCAAGTGTAATGACTGCAGCAGTGTCACACGATGAACATAGTACAGTTTTGTACCTACAATAAATGTAGATGTTCAAGTGTAGACACTGCTGCAGTCCAGGTTACCCTCCCTCCTTCCCCTCTTACTGGTTAGTACGTACCTAGTTCCTCTACCTTTTACTACCTATGGGGAGTATTTGCTGGCAGCTGAAAGTATGTTGTTTGCTTTTCTTATGTATGTTTTATAAGCAATTTGAATTGTCTACCTATTTGGGGGCACCTGACATCTGGGGCAAGAAAAACTGAAGAAAATGGCGTCGGCTGCATCTTATATACCCATGTCGCACTGACGTCAGGGAGGTGGCGACAGCAACCGATGCCGGACCAAGACTTTGGAACTCAGGCCGGCTGGGGAACTGCTTGACGGCAGGATAACACAAGTGTAATGACTGCAGCAGTGTCTACACTCAAACATCTACATTTATGGTAGGTACAAAACTGTACTTTTCAGTCCCACAGGATACACAAGACTAAGCAGTGGTAGGTTTCCGCATCCAAATCTGGAAGTAGTAAGACTGCCCCTTATGGAAAACTGTCTCAATGACTTGCTTTTAAAACTTCCAAGCACTTCCCAACTGAATGCTCCTTTTTGCAGAAAGATTGGTCTGCAGGCCAAAAACTGGGAGCTCATTTCCCAGGACAAGTGGGTTTTAAATATAGTGTCGCAAGGATACGGATTTCACTTCCACACGTTACCAACACCAAGTGGGTGGCCAGATCTACCCCCAAATCAGTGGGCAGAGGCCTAAAATCAAGTACTCTCACTCTTAAACATGGGGGCTATTCTGTTGGTACCAGAAGAGGAAAAGAGACAAGTTTTCTATTCGAGACTTTTCCTGGTACCCAGAAGAGGCAATACATAGCATCCTATCCTGGACCTTTCTACCTTAAACACCTTTCTGGACATTCCAAAATTCGAAATGCTGACTCTTCACCAGCTGCTTCCTATGCTAGGCAAAGATGCATGGTTGGCAACACTAGACTTAAAAGAAGCATACCTGCACATCCCTATCAGGGAGTCTTGCAGAAGATACCTACGCTTCAAAGCAGGATACATGCACTATCAGTTCTCTGCACTGCCCTTTGGCTTATCTACTCCTCCCAGGGTATTCACAAAGTGCCTAGCTCCAGTCATTGCATTTTGCAGGCAAAGAAATATTCAAATATACCCATACCTGGGCTAAAACGGAATAAGCCGAAAGATGCAACAACCCATACCTGGACGATTGTCTAATTCAGGCAGAAAGCTGGAACATTCTTTTGAATCATGTGGCCTTTGTTCAAAGGGTACTGACTTGTCTGGGGTTCACCATAAATGAAAATAATTCACACCTGGTACCCTGTCAACAAATTATATTCCTGGGAGTAAGCTTGAATACAACTTCCCAGATGGCTTTCCTCACGCCAAAGAAACTGATTAATTTGGCAACCTACTTCAAACAAGTGGCCTCAAAAACCCAGCTATCTGCAAGGCAAATACTGCAACCCTTGCGGTTCATGGCCTCCTGCATTCTTCTAATTCCATATACAAGGCTGCATATGAGGAAACTACAGTGGTATCTCAAAAGCCTATGGTGTCAGCATTCACATGATCTAGAAGCAAGGATCCCTATCATACCTTGCCTACGCCTAGAGTTCCTTTGGTGGCAGAGGCCTGCCACCAAAACAGGGGACTTCCATTCACATTACCCCCTGCCGCCCAAATCTTAACAGATACATGAGACTATGCATGGGGGGCTCACCTGACAGGGAAGTGCATTCAGGGCAAATGGAACCCAAGTCAAATGCACCTACACATAAATCAGAAGGAAATGTTAGCTGTACAGAATGCCTTGACAGCCTTCATGGACCACAGACTTCCAGGACAATTAATGGTAAAGACGGACAATACCACTGTCATGGGGTACATAAACAAGCAGGGGGGTGCACATTCTTACCCCCTCTGCAGACTAGTCATGGCATTGTGGAACACAACCTTGAGGTACCAAGTGATTCTACAAGCTCAATTCCTGCCAGGAAAACTAAATACACTGGCAGATGGACTAAGCAGAAACCTCATGGACCCACAGGAGGGGAAACTGGAACCAAGGATTTTCAACATGTTGACAAGCAAATGGGAGAGCCCAGATATAGACCTGTTTGCCTCCCCCCAGAACCATCAACTGGACAAATTTTGCACAAAGATTCCCCACAAGCTATCTTGGAAAGTGGATGCTCTATACTTCAGCTGGAGAAACCTATCAGTTTATGCCATTCTTCCTCTGCCTCTGCTCTCCAAAGTACTACTAAAGATCAAACAGGACAAGCCAAGGATGATTTTAATTGCACCAGACTGGCGTCAACACTGGTACCCAGTCTTGCTCAATGTGTCACGCTTGGCTCCATGGCACCTGCCTCAGACTCCTTCCTTGTTGTCTCAGTAGGGGAACCAGATTTTGCACCCTCAGCTGCAAACCCTGAACCTAGCAGCCTGGCTAATTACCTAATCTCTCCTGTACCATCCCTCAGTAAATCAGTGATGGATATCATTTTAGAGGCAAGGAGGCCTAGTACTAGAAAGTCTTATGCTGCAAAATGAAAAAGATTTTATGCCTAGAACCAATCTCAAGGGATAAGCACAGCAGTGCCCAATTTACCTCAGATTCTACAATACTTGACTGAGATGCTTCATAAGTGCTTGTCTTTTTCCTCCATCAAAATTCATGCCTCAGCCATTTCAACTCATTATAGCACAGAGCCTCCCCTCTTCTCTCACCCACTGCTCAAGCAGTTTCTCAGAGGGGCCAAAAATTTAAGGTCACCCAGGAGACCTCCATCTCCAGCCTGGGATCTTAACTTTGTCTTGGAGAAACTCACTCTTCCTCCTTTTGAGCCAGCTGTTACTGAAGATTTTAAATTTCTGTCCTGGAAAACAGCTTTCCTTTTAGCAATCACTTCTGCAAAAAGGGTATCTGAATTACAGGCCCTTATGGCAGTGGAACCTTTCATCATCTTTCATGCGAACAGGGTGTCCCTCAGAACCAATCCCTCCTTCATGTCCAAGGTGGTATCCAATGTGGCTCTCTTAATTAGTCCATTCATTTGTCTACCTTCTTTCCAAACCCACAGAACAAAGGGGAATGGATATTGCACTCTAGATGTGCACAGACAGCTTCGATTCTACTTGGACAGGACTAAACCTCAAAGGAAATCTGAACTGCAGGTGGCATTTGCTGCAGGGACAGAGGGGAAAGCTATTTCAAAACAAACCATTTCAAAATGGATAGGCCACTGCATTCATTTCTGCTATAAGCACCATGGAAAACCTATCCCACAGGGCATCAGACCCCATTCAACCAGTGCTGCATCTACCTTTACAGCCTTTCTCAGGGGCGTCCCTACTAGGGACATCCTAGAAGCTGCTACCTGGAGTTCTGTACATACTTTCACCAAGCATTGCCATTTGCCAATTTTCACTAAATCCAGAGCTGGTTTTGCCACTGCAGTCTTGCAGGGCCTTATAGCTGGTCCTAATTCCATTTAAATTCCTCCTCCCAACCTTAGCTTTGGAAATCTACCTAAATGTAATGACTGCAACAGTGAAACGTGAAGAATATAGTACAGTTGTGTACACATACCATAAATGTGGATGTTCGAGTGTATTCAGTGTTGCAGTCCTGGTTACCCTCCCTCCAGCCCCCTTTCTTCTTTTGGCTATACCTCTACTCTCACTTACTATGCTCAAGCTTTTTGGTGTATTTGCTTTTTTGTTGGAGGTATATCTTGTATTTATAGATTTAATTGCTTCCCATTAGGGGGGCACCTGACATCTGGGGCAAGAAAAACTGATGTAATGGCGTCGGCTGCATGTTTTATACCCCTGACGACCTGACGTCAAGGAAGAAGGGACAGCAACTGATGCAGGACCCAAGACTTTGTTAATCAGGCCGACTGAGGGCTACTGCAAGCAGATAACCCAAATGTAATGACTGCAACAGTGAATACACCCGCACATCTACATTTATGGTAAGTGTACACAACTGTACTTTCCCCTCATTCTCAAATAGTTAAAATGGCTGATGACCTTTTGACTCTTATTTGGGGTTCACAGCCTCCTCCTTCAAAAAGGGGAAGAGATGTTTCTCCTGTGGCTTTGTCTTATTCAGGTTCTGATACTTCTAGCATTTCTGCTGATGAAGAGGAAGTTTCTCAGGTTTTTTTCTCCTTTTAAGGATTCAGATTCAGAGGAATCCATTCCTTCTGCTTCTCCTCCAGAGGATTTCTGTTTGAATACTCTCAGGGAGCTTTTTAAATGGGAAAGTCAGGATTATCCCCTATCTAAGAAAAGGATCAGGGAGTTTTTGGATTTGCCTCAGCATAAACCTCTGGCTATTCCATCAGTGTTGGAAGTCGTTGATGATGTTTTTCTGGAAAATTCCTTGACTCCAAATTCAGTTCCTAATGCTCCCAGGAAACCTGACAGGTACTATAGAGTCCCTGATTCTCATTTGTTTCCCTTTAGGAATACGCTAGCTGACCCAGTGTTTATTTCTCAAGGGCCTTAAGGAGTTAAGGCCACTGTTACCAGGAATCCTGTTCCTTCCGACTGGGAATCTAGGAACCTAGATAGGTGGGGTAAAAAAGTTTATACCTCTACCACTCTTGCTATTAGGTCTACTGATTGCCTTTTTCATATGCTTAAGTATCAGCAGCACACCTTGGAGGCTATTAAGTCAAAGATTGCAAGTGTGCCTCTTTTGGCAGAGAGTAAGGATATGCAGGATTTGCTGAATACTGCCAGTCTTGTCAAGAAACATTCTTTACATTGTGGTTTTGACATTCTAGAAGCCTCCTGCAGGGCGACAGCTGCTGGGTCTGTTCTCAGAAGGCATGCTTGGTTCAGGGAGCAGCCCCTTCCAGAGCCTGTCAAGTCTAAGCTTTTAGATGTACTTTTGCATAAGGGCAGTCTTTTTGGCAACAAAGCAGAGGAAGTGCTCAAAAAGATGGAGGATAAGGCCAAGTCTATGCAAACAGGCTTTCTGCAAGTTCAACCTCCTCGTTTCAGCAGGAATTACCATTCTAAGAGTTGGATGTTTCCTGATACCAGCAGACAGAACCACTCTAGGACTAGAGGTTACAAATCTTCTAGGAGGCAGGTGGCTACCCCTCAAAGGTCTAAGGGTTGGTATTCCTCCACTTCCAAGGTGGGCAGTTCTAAGCCTACATCTCAATCCAAACATTCTCAATGACTCTGTCCAACTTTTGCCTGTTCCTGCTTGCCCGGAGAATCCTTTAGGGGGAAGGTTGGCCTTTTTTTTTGCAAATGTCTGGGCCACCATCACAGACGACAAATGGGAACTCAGAACTGTATCCCTAAGTCACAGGTTTTCTTTCCACACCTTTCCAGTACCCAAAGGATTCCCAGACACTCCTCCAAACCAAGGACAGAAGTAGAAAAGCAAATTTTGTCTCTGTTACATCTGGTGGCAATATAATCAGTTCCTGCTCAGCAGGTAGGCCAGGGCTTCTATTCCAGACTTTTCGTAGTTCCAAAAAAAAAACCTGGCATCCTAGCCTAGATCTATCCATTCTGAACTCTTTCTTGGTAATTCCAAAGTTTAAAATGCTCACTCTGCATCAGTTGCTACCAATGTTAGACAAGGACTTCTGACTAGTAACTTTGGATCTCAAAGAAGCTTATCTGCACATCCCTATCAGGGAAAGTTGCAGGCAATGCCTTCGTTTCAGAGTGGACAAGCAACATTATCAATTTTCTGCACTGCCCTTTGGCTTATCTACTGCTCCCAGAGTTTTCACGAAGTGCCTAGCTCCAGTCATTGCTTTTTGCAGGCAGAAGAAAATTCAGATTTATCCATACCTGGACGACTGTCTAATTCAAGAAAAGTCTCAAGAACAGCTGTTAAAGGATCTGGAATTTGTAAAGACTCTTCTCTGGGTTACACACTCAATGTGGAAAAATCAAAAATGGTGCCATCCAAGGAGATAACATTCCTGGGAGCAAGTCTGACGACAGCCGCCCAGATGAAGTATCTCACCCAGGAGAAGCAGGCAACTCTTTCAGTTTACTTCAAGGATTTGGCAAGCCTGTCCCAGCTCTCTGCAAGGAAATACCTGCAAGCTCTGGGATACATGGCCCCTTGCATTCTCATGATTCCATATGCGAGACTACAAAGAAGGAAATTGCAATGGTACCTCAAGAACCTTTGGTGTCAACACACAGGATCTGGATATGATAATTCCTCTGCTTCCATGTCTGCAGATAGAGTTTCTATGGTGGGCGACAGCCTGTCTACAAAACAAGGGCATGCCTTTTCGCCCACCTCCTGCCATTCAAGTTCTTACCACGGACACATCGGACTACGCCTGGGGAGCTCACCTGGATGGCAGATTCATACAGAGACGTTGGAATGCCCAGCAGATGCACCTAGCACATAAACCTAAAGGAGTTGATGGCAGTTCAGCAAGTTTTACTAGCTTTCAAGCATCTTCTTTCTCCAGGAACTCTGCTTGTCAGGACAGACAGCACCACAGTCATGTGGTACATCAACAAACAGGGAGGGACTCATTCTTACCCCCTGTTTAGACAGAGGTCTCTGGTCCATAGCAGCATCCTTGGGCCTGCATCTCCTAGCTCAGTTTCTTCCAGGGAGACTCAATGTTTTGGCAGACCAGTTGAGCAGACAGACCCTGGATCCTCACAAGTGGCAACTGAACAGATCACTCTTTTTTTACAGCATCATTCAACATTGGGGCACTCCTCAGGTGGATCTTTTCTCCTCCTCAAACAACCACCTTCTACCACTTTTTTGCCCCAGACAGCATCACAGCAAGGCCTGGAGAGTGGATGCTCTGTCCTTCCCTTGGACGCTTCTGTTAGTTTATACCTTCCCTCCTCTTCCTCTTCTTCCCAGAGTATTATTGAAGATTAGGGACGAAAGACCAAGGACTATTCTCATAGCTCCAGACTGGCCCAGTAAACATTGGTATCCACTGCTTCGCAGTCTCTCTCAATTTCCTCCTTGGTGTCTTCTTCTGAAACCAGAGCTGTTGGTTCAGGAAGGGGGAAACATTCTACATCCTCATCTTCAGTCTCTAAATTTGGCAGCATAGCTCATTGTATGAATCAGTCCATTTCTTCTTCCCTTTCCCAGCAGGTGGTTAATGTACTTCAGGAGGCCAGGAGGTCTAGCACTAGGAAGTCCTATGCTGGCAAATGGGAAAGATTCTCTCATTGGATGCAGGCTAGAGGGGAATCTTCTTCTCGGCCTACTCTTCCTCTGATCCTGGAATACTTGGCTGATTTGCTTCAGGGTGGTCTTTCATTTTCCTCTATCAAAATCCATGCTTCAGCCATTTCTGCTCATTGTTCTTTTGAGCAACCTATTTTCTCTCATCCCCTGATGAAAATGTTTCTCAGAGGTGCTTACAACTTAAAACCTCCCAGAAGGGCACCTACCCCAGCCTGGGATCTTAATTTTGTTCTAGAGAAACTCACTCTTCCTCCTATAGAGCCAGCTGCCACTGCAGATTTAAAGTTTCTCTCTTGGAAGACTACCTTCCTTTTGGCTATAACTTCAGCAAGGAGGGTTTCGGAGCTGCAAGCTTTGATGGCTGTGGAGCCTTTTCTTATTTTCCATGCAGATCATGTCTCTCTGAGAACCAGTCCCTCTTTTATGCCTAAGGTGGTTTCTAGCCTGACTCTTAATCAGTCCATACACCTTCCTACTTTCTTTCCTAACCCTCAAAATAGAAGTGAAAGGATCCAACATTCTCTTGATGTGCACAGACAGCTCAGGTTTTACCTGGACAGGACTAAAGACCTTCGGAAATCGGCACAGTTATTGGTCAGTTTTGCCCCTGGAGCTCAGGGCAAAGCTATCTCTAAGCAAACCATTTCTAAGTGGATTGCACATTGTATTACTTTCTGTTATTCCTTTCATGGCAAGGTTCCTCCTCAAGGGGTTAAGACGCACTCCACAAAAGCAGCTTCCACTTCTACAACCTTTTTAAGGGGTGTCCCTACTAAAGACATTTTAGAGGCTGCCACATGGTCTTCTATTCATACTTTCACAAAGCATTATAATTTGCCTTTGTTTTCTAGAGCCAGGGCAGGGTTTGCCACTGCTGTTCTGCAGAGCATTCTCTCCAATCCTTGATTCTGTTGGTGCCTCCTCCCTTATCTCTGGGCTTTGGTAATCAACCCCTTGGTTAGGACTGCAACAGTGAAACACTATACATAGTACAGTTGTGTACATTTACCATAACTGTAGATGTTAGTGTATTCACTGTTGCAGTCCTGGTTTCCCTCCCTCCTTCCTCCTTTTTTGATCCTTTCCTGTTCTCCTTTCCTAAGGTACAGGCTGAATCTGGTTTTATTTGCCAAAGTTTCTTTTGGCTTAAGCCTTGTTTTCTGGGGACTCCTGACTGTTATGGCAAGAAAGACTGAGGAAGTGACGTTGGCTGTCTCCTTTTGTATCGGACGTGCTTTACAATCGATGACAGCCAATGTCATATTTATTTACCTTTAGTATTCTGGCCGATTGAGGGCTACCGGGAGCCGGATAACCCATTGGTTAGGACTGCAACAGTGAGTACACTTGAACATCTACATTTATGGTAAGTGTACACAGCTGTACTTTTTTCTTCTTCTTCTCCCAAAGTAATAAGGAAAGATGCAGCTCCTTCTAGAGCAGTAACATTTTCCAATACATAATAGCAACTACCTTTTACTGGGATTTGCTAAGTCAAGGTTTTAGTGGTGCTAGATCCTACTCTGAGTACAACACAAGTAGTAGACCAGCTAAGTCATTTCAGTGCCCATCCTTGCACCTGAACTTAGATAAGATGATGGCAGCCTTGGTCAATACTTAAATTAAGATGGGTGTCCTTTCTTGTACTGGTTATTGCAGGGTGGCTGTAGAAGGTCCATTCCCATTCACTACTACTACTGCTCCTTCTTCCCTGGGCCTTGTTTCAGCACTCAGAGTTTCAGAGCCGGCTTCATGCCAGCACTCTTCAACTTCGAAGTCAGTAGGACTTCTGCCATCAGCACCAATGCTATTTTGATACTGGTGGCCTTAACACTGCGTCTTTTCATGACAAGGTCCCCAAGCCACAGTGCCTTAGATTTCAAGGATTCAGCATTAACCTTGACTCTGACTCCCTTGACACTGTTCTCTGCATGGATATCTTTACTTGTGGGAGGCTTGTCAGTGTCCACTGCAGTTAATCTTGAACTTTGGTTGCTAGTTCAAAATTGTTTTCATCATCAGAATGTTGTGTTTTTTATCGGTGCATGCAAGCACAACCAGCCTCATGTCCTAGTTGCATATGCTTCCAATCCAGTAGTAAAAACTGGAACCTATTGGTACTTCAATTTAGTCCCTGGCATTACTGGTTTCAGTGCATTCTGTTGACTTCTTTCCTTGTTTCCAGCTGAACACTTCATTTTGATAATCTTTACTGCCTCTTTGAACTTTATTCGGTATACATTATTTAGTTTTGGTGTAAGAATTTGAAATTGCATTATCAAACTTGATCTTAAAAGTCTTGCACTAAATCCACAAAGTGATTCTAGTGAGTGTATCAGTTCGACCTTTACCACTTCAGCATCCCCCAGTGTAAGCTACTTAATTTCCAATGCTATCCTAAGTTTTTGATGGCACACTGTTAAAATGGATGTGTTGTGCTGTTATCGTTTCTCAGCCCTCAGGATATCATTTCTTTCTGAATGCATATTATGAATGTGCCCTATTGCCAGTAAAGACTTCAAGCATCTATTACTATTTTTTCTAACTCTTGGAAACCCTTTTTCCAATGCACAGCTACAAAAGTATCATCAACCTCTTTGGTAGAGGCACCTGATGCTCCTGTTTGTACCATCATATGTAATGAAAATCTCTTCATCTCCTGGATGATAAAAGTGACCTAGCCCTGTTTTCTTGAAGTTACTGCAAACAAAAGGTGCACCAGCAGCAACTTCCACAAAACTCTCTTGCACTTTTGATTCAGACAAATTACAAATCTAGTCTTCATTGTGCCCAAATGAAACCAGCCCAATGTCAGAATTAAAATACTTCAAAAAGTTTATTTGCTAAGATGATAACATATGTTTCACAGTAACACACACATCACTTTTGTCAGGGAATAAAATGCTGTCAAACCACTGAACTTTTGTACTGAGTGTTTTGCATAGCTTTTGTTTAGTAAAACACAGTTGCCCCTTACATACTGTGATAGTTGCCCATAACAGATTTTCATGACAGATTTAGACCAAAACCAATGTGAAATTAGAGTATAAGTACCACGATATTCCTCATTATGATGGAGCATAAGGGCTTACACTTCAGTGACACTTGATTTAAATCTATTTTTAGTAAAATTGGGGGCGGCTATAGCTCAAAAGGCATCTCACTGTACTTAGAAGTCCATTGTGAAGTAAAACTATAATATCTGTTGCTGTAAAAATGCACATAGACATAAAAATAAGTGTATCATCTTCTGTCTTTCATTGTACAGAGCAAGCCAACATTTCCATTGTTACCAAATTGTTGTATTGATGAATATGGTGACAACACATTAAAAAATTGGAGCACTGCAGCTTTTGAAGTATGTCTTGAAATATTTTTTAACAGATTTATTGAATTATTACTTAAGACTAGGCAAATATATATTTATACAAACAAAAACAAATCATATTAATATATTCCCAGTTGCAAACATTTTACATCACATGTATTCTTTTATATTTATCATCAATTCAGCATTACATAAATTGATTAATTACTGCCTTGCCTTAAACCTTACTCTTCCTCCAAAATATTGTTCATAGGATCATAGGAGGTTACTAGGCTAATGGGCCAGGGGCCCTTACAAGCCTAGCCAAGAGTTTATCCCCAAAAAGAAACCTCAGTCAGTACATGTCACCGTGTCAGTGAGGGACACAGGTGGAACACCTGAGCCAAATTTGTGGTTTCCCATCCACTCATCAAGGCTGCATTTGAAGAGGGTCAATGAGGTACTCTATTTGACGCTTATGGGAAGTCTATTCCAGAGACAGGGCAACCTCTGGGAGACAAACCTGTCTCTCCAGCAGGTTTTGTTGATGTTGCATATTAGATTTAGGCCTTTTGAGTGGGTAATGTGCAAGGAGTTAGACCTATGGATATGGAACATCTCTAGTAGAGCAGAGTCCGAGATTGCCTTGTAGACGAAACACACATCACCTCTGAGCAATCTGTAGCATACCGAGTAGAGTAATGGTGATTTGAGCCTGTCCGCATAGGACAGGTGTTGGAGGCCATGGATTCTCTTTGGCCCACCCACCTGATGAAATATGGATTTATGCCAAGTTGTGTTAGCTTTTCGATGATGCTCGAGTGGGGGAATGTGTCAAAGGCCTTGGCCAAGTCAAGGAAAGCTGTATGTACTGACTTTCCCTCATCCAGGGCCTTGCTGACAGTAAAGAAGTCAACTAGGTTCAACAGGCAAGATCTGCCCTTGACTAATCTGAATTGGGTGGGGTCAAGTGCTTGGAGATTGCCTATGTCCTTGTTTAAGAGTTCCATAATAATACACTCTATGGCTTCGCAGATCAGACTTGTCAAGCTAATGGGGCGATAGTTTCCAGGAGCAGTAGTGACACCACGTTTATTCAAGGGGTGACAGTGGCAGATGTTCTTCATGTTTCACTGTTGCAGTCATCACATTTGGGTTATCTGCTTGCAGTAGCCCTGATTATCAAAGTATTGAGTCCTGCGTCGATTGCTGTCTCATCTTCCATGACGTCAGGTAGTCAGGGGTATAAAGCATGCAGCCGACACTATTAAATCAGTTTTTCTTGCCGTGCGGTACCTGAAGCAGAAGCAGTTTGCAAGTGCCGGTCGGCCGACTCCTGAAATTTTCGTTTTCAAGTTTCAGAACCGAAGTCTTCAACTAAAGCCAAGTACTCCGTTGGGGAAACTTTTTCTTGCTCTAAACCGATGTCAGTAAAAGTCAATAATTGTACTACTTGTGGAAAGCAAATACCGCATAAAGATTTCCATTCGTACTGTATTCCTTGCCTAGGCCCTGACCACAACGTACCTTGCTGTCGGTTTTGTGCCCTATTTAAGCAACAAACTATTTGGCGTCTGTATATTTACACTTCTAAATATTTTGATACTCTGTTCAGTTATCCAGATATGTCTTCAGTAAGCCATCCAACTACCGACATTCTGAAAAAAACACAAAGATATGTCCAGTGCTGCCGACGACGCTTCTCCGAAGCCAGTCGCCAGTTCGCTGATACTCAGTGAGGCGCTTTTGCAGCCCCTGATACCCGCTACTTCAGATTCGCAGGCTTCTACTGAGACCCATTTGAAGTCTGGCATGCCACGAGATGCTTCAACTGTGGAACCTGCTGATGTCTCTACCTTGGATGGGTCCTGAGCCACTGTGTAGGCATCGGCTTCTGAGGGCATATTCAGGCCTACTGACTTGCATATTAAACCAACGCCATCTTCTTCTTCAAGGCCTAAAACTCGAACCATTTCTAGAAAACCGACGCCCAGACCATATGGTCAGGCTTCTATGCCTAAAAAACAAATAAGAATGGCTGAAGACCTTATTACTTTAATCAGGGGAAGCCAATCTTCCCCCTCTAAGAGACCTAGGACTGAATTTGTTTATGATACTTTTGACCAGGATTCTGAAATTTCTGTTTCTTCTGATGACCAGGATTTACCCTTATCTACCTATGAGGATTCTGATGCAGAGGACTCCATTCCCTCTGCTTCTCCCCCAGTGGATTTCTCTTTTGGTGAAACCTTGCATACCCTTGGGGAGCATTTTATTGGTTAAGTCAGGATTATTCTGATTCTAGAAAGAGGCTTAGGGATTTCTTACTCCTGCCCCAGCACAGGCCTTTAGCTATCCCTCCTGTACTAGACATTGTTGATGATGCCTTTTTGGAGTCTAGCTGGGCCCCTGACTCTTTACCTCCTGCTCCCAGAAAACCTGATAGATATTACAGGGTTCCTGACTCTCACAAGTTCCTTTTTAAAAATCCTACTGCAGATCCTGAGACCATTTCACAGGGACCCAAGGGCATTAAGGCTACTACTGCCAAAAATCCTACCCCCTCTGATAGAGCCTCCAGGGTGCTGGATAGATGGGGTAAGAAGGTATACACTTGCAACCTGGCCATTAAGGCCTTGAACTGCCAGTTTCATATGTTAAAGTATCATCAGCATATTACTGGATTGTTTAAACAGAAAATGATGTTGATTCCTGACTGTGCTGAAAATAAGGATTTACAGGATTTAATGCATTCTGCTGAACAGGTTGGGAAACATACTTTGCAATGTGGTTTTGATTCACTAGAGGCATCTTGCAGAGATACTGTCACTGGGTCTGTACTTAGAAGGCAAGCTTGGCTTAAAGAGCAATCCTTGCCAGATCATGTTAAAGCTATATTACTGGATGCTCTCTTAAATCAGGACCACCTGTTTGGCAACAAAGCATAAGTTGTTCTTAAAAAGATGGGGTTAAAAGCTAAATCTATGCAAACTGTTAAAGATTTCCTACAAGTACAGCCTCCAAGATTTAGTAGGCATTGTCCCTCTAAGAATTGGTCCTTTCCTGCCTCTTCCAGGCCTTCTCAGTCCACACCCATACCCAGCAGAACACCCAGGCTTCAGTCCCAGGGTACACACAGGACTAAGCAGTGGGGGGCTCCCACTTCCAAATCTGGGAGTAGTAAGACTCCCCCCTATGGTAAACTGTCTCAATGACAACTTTAAAACTTCCAAGCACTTCTCAACTTACTGCTCCTTTAGGGGGAAAGATTGCTCTGCAGGCAAAAAACTGGGAACTCATTACCCAGGACAAATAGGTTTTAAATATAGTTTCACAAGGATACAGATTTCACTTCCACATGTTACCTACCCCCAAACGGTTGGCCAGATCTACCCCCAAATCAGTGGGCAGAGGCTCAACAGCAAGTACTGTCTCTCTTAAGCATAAAGGCTATTCACACAGTACCAGAAGAGGAAAAGGGACAAGGTTTCTACTCAGGACTTTTCCTGGTACCCAAAAAAGATAACTCTTGGTGTCCTATCCTGGACCTGTCTATCTTACACCTTTTTGGTGATTCCAAAATTCAAGAAGCTAACTCTTCACCAGTTGCTTCCTATGCTAGGCAAAGATGCCTGGTTGGCAACACTCGATTTAAAGGAAGCCTACCTGTACATCCCAATCAGGGAATCTTGCAGAAGATACCTACGCTTCAAAGCAGGCTACATGCACTATCAATTCTCTGTACTGCCCTTTGGCTTATCTACCGCGCCCAGGGTATTCACAAAGTGCCTAGTTCCAGTCATTGCGTTCTGCAAGCAAAGAAATATTCAAATATACCCATTCCTGGACAATTGTCTAATTCAGGCAGAAAGCCAGGACATACTTTTGAATCATTTGGCATTTATACAAAAGGTGCTAACTTGTCTGGGGTACACCATAAACGAAAAGAAATCACATTTGGTACCCTGTCATCAAATTATATTCCTGGGAGCAAGCTTGAACACAACTTCCCAGATGGCTTTCCTCATGCCAGAGAAACAAATTAATTTGCCAACTTACTTCAAACTAATGGCCACAAAAACCCTGCTAACTGCAAGGCAAATACTGCAAGCCTTGGGGTTCAAGGCCTCCTGCATTCTACTAATTCCATATGCAAGGCTGCATATGAGGAAACTACAGTGGTATCTAAAAAGCCTATGGTGTCAACATTCTCAGGATCTAGAAGCAATGATTCCTGTCATACCTTGCCTACGGTTAGAGTTCCTTTGGTGGGCAGAGGCCTGCCACCAAAACAAGGGACTACCATTCACTCTACGCCCTGCTGCCCAAACCCTAACAACAGATGCATCAGAGTATGCATGGGGGGCTCACCTGGCAGGGAAGTGCATTCAGGGCAAATGGAACCCAAGTCAAATGCACCTACATATCAATCAAAAAGAAATGTTAGCTGTACAGAATGCACTGACAGCCTTCAAGGACCACATTCGTCCAGGACAATTAATGGTAAAGACGGACAACACCACTGTTATGTGGTACATAAACAAGCAGGGGGGAACCCATTCTTACCCCCTCTGCAGACTAGCCATGGCTCTGTGGAACACAGCCTTGAGCTACCAAGTGCATCTACAGGCTCAATTCCTGCCAGGAAAACTAAATACACTGGCAGACGAACTAAGCAGAAACCTCATGGACCCACATGAGTGGAAACTGGAACCAAAGACTTTCAGCATGTTGATAAACAGATGGGGGAGCCCAGATATAGACCTGTTTGCCTCCCCCCAAAACTATCAATTGGACGAATTCTGCACAAGGACTCCCCACAAACAAGTTTGGAAAGTGGATGTTCGGTCCTTCAGCTGGAAGAATCTGTCGGTTTATGCCTTTCTTCCTTTGCCTCTCCAAAGTACTACTAAAGATCAAACAGGACAAACCAAGGACAATATTGATTGCACCAGACTGGCCACGCCAACACCGGAATCCCCTCTTGCACAGTGTGTCACTGCTGGCTCCATGGCACCTGCCTCAGACCCCCTACCCTGTTGTCACAGTAGGAGAACCAGATTCTACACCCTCAGCTTCAAACCATGAACCTGGCAGCCTGGCTAATTACCTAATCTCTCTGTTACCATCCCTCAGTCAACAAGTGGTGGATGTCATTTTGGAGGCAAGGAGGCCTAGTACTAGAAAATCTTATGCTGAAAAATGGAAAAGATTCTGTGCCTGGAACCAGACTCAAGGGATGGGCACAGCAGCACCCAATTTACCTCAGATTCTTCAATACTTAACTGAGATGCTTCACATGGGCCTTTTCTTTTTCCTCCATCAAAATTCACGCCTCAGTCATTTCAGCTCATTGTAACACAGAACCACTCCTCTTCTCTCATCCACTGCTCAAGCAGTTCCTCAAAGGGGCCAAAAACTTAAGACCACCAGAAGCGCCCCTACTCCAGCCTGGGACCTTAACTTTGTATTGGAAAAACTCACTCTCCCTCCTTTTGAGCCAGCTGCAAGTGCAGATTTAAAATTCCTTTATTGGAAAACAGCCTTCCTTTTAGCAATCACTTCAGCAAGAAGGGTATCTGAATTACAGGCCCTTATGGCAGTGGAGCCTTTCATCATCTTTCATGTGGACAGGGTGTCCCTCAGGACCAATCCCTCCTTCATGCCCAAGGTGGTATCCAGTGTGGCTTTTAATCAGTCCATTCGTTTGCCAACATTTTTTTTCTAATCCACAGACTAAAGAGGAATGGATATTGCACTCTTTAGATGTGCACAGACAACTTAGATTTTACTTGGACAGGACTAAACCTCAAAGGAAATCTGAATAACTACTGGTGGCATTTGTTGCAGGGGCGGAGGGGAAGGCTGTTTCAAAACAAACCATTTCTAAATGGATAGGGCATTGGATTCATTTCTGCTGTAAGCACCATGGAAAACCTATCCCACAGGTGATCAGACCCCATTCAACCAGGGCTGCATCTACCTCTACAGCCTTTCTCAGAGGTGTCCCTACGAGGGACATCCCAGAAGCTGCTACCTGGAGTTCTGTACATACTTTCACCAAGCATTATCATTTGCCAATTTTCTCTAAATCCAGAGCTGGCTTTGCCACTGCAGTCTTGCAGGGCTTTTTAGCTGGTGCTAATGCTGTCTAAATTCCTCCTCCCATCCTTAGCTTTGGGAATCTACCCAAATGTGATGGCTGCAGCAGTGAAACATGAAGAACATAGTACAGTTGTGTACACTTACCATACATGTAGATGTTAAGAGTGTATTCACTGTTGCAGTCCTGGTTACTCTACCTCCAGCCCCCTGACTTCTCTTGGCTATACCTCTACTCTCCTTTGCTATGCTTAAAAGCTTTTTGGTGTATTTGCTTTTTTGTTGGAGGTATAACCTTATATATATATATATATATATATATATATATATATATATATATATATATATATATATATATATTTATTTAATTGCTTCCGATTAGGGGGGCACCTGACATCTGGGGCAAGTAAAACTGATGTAATGGCGTCTGCTGTAAGCTTTATACCCCTGACTACCTGACGTCATGGAAGAGGAGACAGCAACCGACGCAGGACCCAAGACTTTGATAATCAGGCCGACTGAGGGCTACTGAAAGCAGATAACCCAAATGTTATGACTGCAACCGTGAATACACTCTAACATCTACATTTATGGTAAGTGTACATAACTGTACTTTCTCCACTCTGCTGGAATGAAGCCTGTACTTAGGCTATGGTTGAATAGGGTGCTCAATGGCGAAGCTAGTTCTTGCTGGAGATGGTGCAGTATGCAGCCTTGGATTCTGTCAGGTCCCATAGAAGCTGTGTTCTTTGCCTTGGTTAGGGCCTTTAACACTTGTTCTATGGAGATGTGATGTGCGGGACAAGTATCTGGGATGTCAAAAGGGCCTTTGGGGGGGATAGGGGGTTGAAGTTTGCACTGAACCTATCGGCTAGCAGGTTGGCTAAGTCAACAGGATCAGTGTAAGTGATACTGTTAAGTACCAATTCGGAACAAATTTGGGCTTTGCCATGGAGGTTCCTGATGTAACTGAAGAAGGCTTTGTGGTTTCCCTCTGTTTGGAGGCTAGTTTCGATTCATAATTGGCTTTGGAGGTTTTCACTAGTGATCTAATTTGCTTGTTGAGGCTAAGGAGGGAGTTTTCCCAGTTTGGAATTTGTTCCTTTTTTCCCTTGGACAACAGTTTCTTCCTTTTGTTGTAAAGCCTTTTGATAGAGGTTGTCCAACAGACAGGTCTGTGTTTTCTAGAGGAGCAGGTTTTAATTCTGTTGGGTATAGTTGAGTCCATGCAGTTGTACAGGTGCTTGTAGACTGTGTTGGCTTACTGTTCAGCATAATTGTCTGCATTCACTGAGGGAGGGGGCAGTGGTGTGAAAATACAGATACCCTCCCTTAGGAGGTTGTAGTCAGCTTTTGAGTAGTTTTTTTAGCTTGATTAAGGCTTGGGGGGAGGGGGTGAGTGGGATAGAAACTACAAATGAGACAGACCAATGATCTGATCTCACCATGGAAGAACAAAATATGGGAGTGGTACAGCGGTTACCCATGTTGGTGAGAATCAAGTCCAGAATGTTATCTCCTCTTGTAGGGGATGAGACAAGCTGGTCTAGTGTGTTAGAACTGATGAAGTCAAGGAATAATTGGGCAAGTGCATTAGTTCAGGAATAGTTCACCCAGTCTATGGTGAGGTAGTTGGAAGTCACCAAAGATCAGGGTGTTAGGGGGTACCTTGATGGAGTCAAGTATATTCAGATAGGAGGAGTGGGTCTCCTGAGTCATGGAGGGGGATCTATAGCTGGCTATAACTTGGATGGGTGTCTCGCCAACTGTGTCAGTTGCACCTGCAGTAGTTCCAGTGTGTCATGCTGGCAAACCACACTGGAGGTGTGCCTATCCTTAATGAAGATGGAGACTCCACCACCCTTAGTTTTCCCAACCTCATTTTGGGGTCAGAATGTGTGGAATGAGGTATAGCTGGTAAGGCAGGGGTGTTCTCAGCAGCTCTGAACCAAGTTTTCATGACCGGACAGACGTTGGCATCTTCCAGTGCAAGGAAAGCCTCCAGTGAGTGCATTTTCAGATTAAGGCTGCTAGTGTTAAGCAGCATGACTTTCAGTTTTCATTCATTTATTTATTTATTTTATTTTACATTTGTTGACTAGGCTAGTCTAACTGGATACATGTCCATTTTCAGTAGTGGCCCGGGGAGATAAGCTCCAAGATCACAATTCAAAGAAATTAACAGGTAAATACAATTTAGCAAATAATAACAGGTAATTCTACAAGTAAATCATAAACCACTAACATACATATAACAAATAATAAGTAAGACATCACTACAAGCAAAGGTAGTATTTACAAAAATAAACTTCTCTCTGTTATTCAGGAAACTGGATATAGTAGAGAGAGGTAGTGTATAAGCAGTAGCGCGTAATAAAAGGAGAAGTTAGTCTGGGTTAATACAGGGGCATTTTTGACAGATACCCATTTTGACAGATCAGTTTCCATTTTTTGTATGTACTTTGCTCCTACCCTTTTCAAAAGATTCCACTTCCATTTCTTTTATCTGTTGCAACATCCTATACTCCGAATACAGTTGGTTTAGACTTTTGAGTTCCATTTTCTAGTAATTGCTTTTTTGGCAGCCAATATTTATTAAAGTTATAGAGACTGGCACATAGACACACACATGTATGCATATATTATAAAAGTTGCTAGAAAAGTGTTCCAAGACAAAAGATACTTCAAAAGCAGAACTGAAAGTGGCCATCTCCATCAGACTGTCTCTTTCTTTAGGAGGATTCAGAAGTACATCACCCAAGTAGTAATAAGTATCAGGTAAACAGGTAAGTGAAAGCGTATGGTACTACATGTGACCATCCATTTAAGTGCTCCCATATACATGTGCTGTTTAGCTTTGTTCCTGAAGGTGCTTTTGGTCAGTTTCTTTGACCTTTTGTAATGGTAAGAATTTTACAGTGGGCAATCTTTTTATGTCCTTTTTGTGATGCTCTAATGTCCTGTATTTTTAGAGAACAGTTGGCCCAAGTGTAGATTACAGGTCATGCTTTCATTCTTTTTCTTTGTTTGATGGAAGAAGGCAGCAGTGTCCATTTTCTCCCTTTTTGGACACGTCATGTAGATCTTGTCCAGGGTCTGTCTGTAAGAGTGCTTAGAAGCAGGTTACAAGCAAGATTGGAACTCGGATGACTTTCTTCTGTATTTGGTGGGCCTTCAAAACTCGGTGCCAGTAAAAGAAGCAGTAATGTAGTACTGTATGAAGGTGTACTGGTGTAAAGTTCACACACAGAAATTTGATGGTGACTGCTTTCAGCGTAGACTTTGAGTAATGTGAGCACTGTGTGCTCTAAAGGTAGGTATTGGCACCTGTGAAGAATTTAGGAATGCATTTCCCCATAAGTGAGTGGTAGCTGTGTGAAGAAAATATGCCTCTGTTAGAGCAGTTTCATCAGATTGTGAGAGTGAGTTATAGTACAAACTTCATCATATTTGAAAATTTGAGTGTTGAAAGTTAACACTGCGCATTGACCATTTCACTTGTTCTAAGGGTACAAACTTGGATCCCACCACAGTGTTCTTTGAACAGATTGCAAAAGTGGTTTTGTACATTTTTGGGGGGAGTTATTTTTGCTGCATACTCCTTGTTAAAAGTGGTTTTATAAGTTTATTTAGCGACCACTACTGGATAATGTATGAACTGTGGCACCACCTTGTCTACGACTCAAAGCAGGGGAGTGCCAAGTCCGACTACATTTGTCTTAATGTTTCAGTTTTGGTTAGTTACCTGGGTTTGTATGGCAGTCTTCTGGGCTCTCCGTGGAACCTGCCCAGTGAGTTCTTTACTTGTGCCATACTGGCTCACTTGTTCCTCCTGGGGCAGGTGCCAGGCATCCCTAAATTGTGTGAAAGTCCTCCAGCTCATTTGTTCCTGATCAACCCATTTGATCCCCTAGAATTGAGAATCTGACATTAGGGGACCCCATCCTTCTACCCCTCCCAGAAGGCAGCAGACAGACTTGCATGGCAGCTCACATCATCGTCACTGAATCAGGGGTATATGCAGTACTTAACAGCATGAACCTGCCATAGCACATCCACCAGTGTTTGCCTACCCACCAGTAAGTGTCACTAATGTGTCAGGCTGAGCTTCCCTTCCTGCAGTATGGTCAAGCTGACATCATTGGCTTAAGACCATTCTCCACCACGGTCAACAGTGCCCATGACATTAATCAGTCGAACTATCATTGGTTTTGATTATCTTTGTGTACTTTTTTGGGGAGTCTCTGATATCTCCTTTGAGAAAGTACTTATATGATGGGAGGAGATAGGCCAAGATGTGTCCCAATTACTGCTTGGATATTGTCATTGAGGCTGTAAAAATTCAGTAAAATAGCAAATCAATAATTGGGAGCACAGGTCCACTAGTTAAAGGGCACCAGCATGAAGAACAAGAACCCGAGGGTTCATTTTGAAGAGAACATGCTTAGTAAAAGGACGTCTTCCCAGAGTGCATGACTGCAGACTGTCTAGTTTTTCTTCAAACTGTGGCTGCAAGGATGAACTGGGAGGTGGTGGTGTATTTCTGAGCTATGAGAGATGAAGAAGTAGAGGTGATATATTTGTAATGCCACTCTGCATGCTAAACATGAGAGCTGACATTTGTTGAAGGAGTCGCACTTTGTCTGTTAACTGGATTCAGTGTAAATTGCACAAAACACATGGATATTTCTGGACTTCAGTGCTTAGGGGGTCCATTTTGTAACATGTCAAATGGATGTTTATTTGACTGTGTAGTTTCATTTTTTTAATGGAGAAGGCCGAAGAGATGTTTATTCATTGACCATTTAATATCGCAAAGATGTACACTATAAAAATAATATAATGCTTTGGCTATTTATGTTGTAAAGAGTGGAAACAGCTTAGTTTTGGACAAATAAATGATTTGCTACAATCGTATGAACAGATGATTCCCCGAGAAATGTGGCAAAATTTGTTCTACCACCTGTTTGCTTGCATTTTTATTTTAAACACACATTTTTTTGAGAAGTTATATGAAGTGAATGTCTCTCATCTTTCTATATTTCTATACTCTGTGATCAGGTGTGGTCCTACGAGCCTTATTGAATGAAATAAATATTCACATTGCAGTTGTTAAAGGTATTACAGTCCTGTTACTCTTGAAAACTTTGTTAGGTATAGTAACCCGGAAGACTTCTGGTTTATTTTGGAGACAGTAGTTAAATTCATTACCAAGAAAGTTGCAAGTAATAAGGGAATGCACATATGTATAAATATACAAACACACCCACACCCACACAATTTAGGGGGATTGTCAGTTCACTTTTAAGCATACATTGGGATATGAGAAGAAGGCAGAAACCGCTATAAAACTCATGTGGACCCAGAGAGTACAAGCTGGGTATGAACAGAATACACCCTAGACTAGAACTAGACCAGAGAACTAAATACTATGAGATAGCAACGCAAACCTTTGCATCACTGTTCTGAAACTGTATACATATGCGCACATATTTGTGTGTGTGTGTGTGTGTGTGTGTGTGTGTGTGTGTGTATATATATATATATATATATATATATATATATATGTATTTCAGATGTTCTGAAGTGAATCCATATATATATATATATATATATATATATATATATATATATATATATATATATAAGGATTATTTCTTCCAGTTCTTAGGTAATCTTGGAAGACCGTAACCACTTGATATTCTCTAAGACGTGACAGTGTGAATCCCAGAGTAGCAAGACTGAATATACAAAGATACAGACTTGTATATACCAGGGCTGACATTGCTGTTCGCCAGAGTATTCCTTTTTTGTTTGGGATGTGGTGATCTTCAAGTTGGTATATATAAGTTCAGGGAGTGTGGAGGCTTGCTCGCCTGCAAAAAAACTTTAAAGGAGAAAGCACTCAGGTCACTCTACAAGTATGACTCTGTCACTGTCCATGTGGGTGTGAATGACCTGAGATGCATCTCCCTGGACTACATGAAAAGAGACATGGAGGAGCTCCCACATTATGTGGCCCAGGCTGGTTTGATCCTAGTCCTGAGCAACATCTTACAGTCGTCCAGAGTGATATTGCAGTAAAAGCAGAAAGTGATTGACTTCAACAATTGGCTAAGTTTCTGGTGTCATTCTAAGGGGATCCAATATCTGTCTTCTTGGGATGACACTTTGCCAGAGATGGGCTGCATCTGTCACCCCTGGGTTTCCGGATACTGGCTAAGGCTCTTGCCACCCCTATAGTGCCTTTTTTAGGCGATGTTCCAAAGACCAAATTACCACCATAACAGCTATAAATAAATGTAATCTGAGGATCATGCTGCTCATCGCTAGAAGTCTAAATCTCAAGGTGCACTTCCTTGAAGCACTCCTCAAAATGGAGAACATAGACATTTGTGCTGTAACAGAGACTTGATTTAAAGCACAGAAAGCACCCCTGCACTATCAGGCTATAACTCATTCCACACCTTTCGGCCCCAGAACATGGACTGAAGCTCCAAAGGCAGTGGTGTCTCCATATTCATAAAGAATATGCACACCTCCAGACTAGTAGCCCAGTATAACAAATCTGGGATACTTCAGGTACAACTAACATTGGGTAAGACGGTGATTCAGGTCATAGCCTGCTGTAGATCCCCAGTCATGTCCCAAGACTCTCACTTCACATTCCTAAGCACCCTGGAAACTATTAGGGTCCAACCCAACACTCTCATACTAGATGACTTCAACTACCCCTCCATCAACTGGGAAAACTACTCATACACCAATACACTGGCCCAACGCTTCCTGGAATTCATCAGTTCCAATGCCCTGGACCAGCTCATTCTTACCCCCACTAGAGGAAGCAGCATCCTTGACCTGGTTATTACTAACATGGGCAACCGTTGCTCTACACCAATAGTCAATTCCTCCCTGGTTAGATCCAACCACAAACTAATCACCATGGAAATCCACATTTCACCCACATGTCCCGTAAAGGTAACCACCATGAAAAACTTCTCCAAAGTTGACTTTGGGCTCCTAAAATAGAGGTGGCTAACTTCACGGCACCCATGTCAATGAAAAATAGATGCATGACTGCCGGATCATACACCGATGCACTGTACGAACATGTACATAAATGCATGGAACTAGCCATACCTAACAGAACCAAGATGCTCTCCTCCAAAAAAAGGAAGCCAATCTGGGGGTCCCCTGCCATTAATTAACTCTACAAGGGAAGGAAGAAACTGCTGCAGAAAAAGGTGAAGTCATTATTAACTCTACAAGAGAAGGAAGAAACTGTTGCAGAAAAAGGTGAAGTCCCAAGACTGGAAAACCTCCCTTATTAGCCTCAACAAAAAGTTGAGATCCCTCATCAAAACCTCTAAAGCCAGCTATGAAGGCAGAATTGTGGCAGACACGAAAAACTACCACAAAGCCTTCTATAGTTATATCAAGAATCTCCATGGCAATACCCAGGT
This sequence comes from Protopterus annectens, assembly GCF_019279795.1. Taxonomy (NCBI): domain Eukaryota; kingdom Metazoa; phylum Chordata; order Ceratodontiformes; family Protopteridae; genus Protopterus; species Protopterus annectens. Next base: position 1,478,798,157 of record NC_056735.1, on the reverse strand, counting down.
TTGCTCTGAGTTACTGCACAGTGGTACCTCCTGTACTGAGCCAACAGATATTGCCAGCATACTGGCCAACAGATTCAGTGCCAACTTTACCCGCCCCCCAAAAGACCAATCACATTACCGGAGGAATGCCAGGCACCCAGCATTACTGCCACACAGGTTAAAGCTGCATTGTCCAAGGCCAAGAATACACCTTCCCTGGATGTGTTCTACATGAACTACAAAGTAAACTGACCCCACAGCTGTCTGTCCTGTTCAGTCACAGCCTCACCTCAGGCTTTGTCCCTACCGAATGGTGCACTGCTTCAGTCATCCCTCTCCATAAAGGGGGAGCGACTACAGACCCTGGGAATTATCGCCTCATTAGCCTGACGAGTCTGATATGTAAAGCTATGGAGTGCATCATCTTGGACCTAATTAACAAGAATATAGGGAATCTCCAAACTCTAGATCCCACGCAATTTGGTTTTGTGAAAGGTAGATCATGCCTGCTCAACCTGGTTGACTTTGAGTCAGTTACCAGAGCTGTGGATGAGGGCAAGGCCGTTCATACAACCTACCTTGATCTGGCCAAGGCCTTTGATACCATTCCCAACTCAGAAATTATTGATAAACTCACCAAACTAGGCATCAACCTCTATATCACTAGGTGGGTTGCAAATTAGCCCACAGATAGAACCCACAGTGTGAAAGTGGCAGACTCCAAGTCAGACTACCGACAGGTTGCAAGTGGAGTCCCACAGGGATCGGTCCTGGGTCCTCTCCTGTTTGGCATCTACTTCTCAGAAGTCCAGGCCAACATGGAGGGACTCTGGCTGACCAGTTTGCAGGCGAGTGCAAGCTGGGAGCCATTATTCATCCCCAAATGATGTAGATATCCTGCAGAAAGGGCTCACTGAGACCAATAACTGGTGTCAAAACCATGGCCTTAAGCTTAATGCCAAAAAATGCGTCATCATCCCCTTTGGGAAAAACTCAGTTCCCACTAATTAATACATTGATGGGAGCCCACTGAGCATTGAAGGTGTTATAAGAGATCTGGGGACACAGGTTGACAGCAACCTCTCCTTTGACCACCACATTGCTACTGTGGTCAGAAAGACCTATGTGGCACATCTCAATACCAAGGGCTTTGCATCCAGGAAGAAGGAGGTCATAATCTCTCTCTACTCTTCCCTCATTAGGCCAGTCATAGAGTATAAAGCCCCATTTGGCGTGTACCTCACTAGACACATGCATCAACTGGAAAGGCCACAAAAGTACCTCACAAAGAGGATCCCTGGCCTTCAACACATGTCCTACAAGGACAGACTCAAAAAACTCCAGCTATTCTCTGTCTCATATCGTCCACTAAGAGGTGATCTCTGCTTGACTTACAAAGCCATGTCTGACCCAGCTGTGTTAGAAATGTTGCATCTAAAGAAATCCCAATCTCTCCACAGCACATGCTCCAGAGACCTCAACCTCATTACCACAACCAACAGAACATGCTGGAGGGACAGGTTCATAACCCAGAGACTGCCCATGCTCTTGAATAGACTTCCCATACATGTCAAGCAGGGCACCTCACTGGCCCTCTTCAAGAGAAATCTTGATGAGTGGATGGGAAATAGAAAGTTCACCCTGGGGATCACTCCAGTGGCTGCACTTGATAGAGGCACTGGGAACTAATGTTGGGCGACATGATGCCAGGGCACTTCTATGGGCTAGGGTTGTAAAGGCTCCAGGGCCGTTAGCTTAGTACACACCTATGAATCTATGAACCTCTGAAAAGCGATGATTGTTCTCCTGTGTTTTTGGTCTTTTTTTTTTTTTTTTTTAAATTATTATTATTCCAGGGCTCACTGTTATGAGTCTTGACATTTAAATATGGAGTATTGGAAAGCACTGGGTTAATGCATCCACTTATATATATATATATATATATATATATATATATATATATATATATATATATATATATATATATATATATATATATATATATAGTCACACACGCACACGTATATTTGTTATTGGTATTTATTTTTTAGTATTTATTTTACTATTCGGCGCTTCACTGATGATGGCTGTCCCAGTGGTGCATTTCAGGTATAGACTATCAAACATTGCATTATCAACCATGCACAGGTCACCTGTATTTAAACATAATGCAGTCTTTCTGAGTAGTTCAAGGTTTTCAGCCATATGGTTTTTCTAGTAAGAAGTCATAACAGTTTCAGATTTTTTTTAGATGGCTTGTTTGAAGGTTACAAAATACAACATTTTATACAATAAAAGATATTTTCAAAAATGTGTTTGTCGTAAATCCTACATTTCCAAGGAGAAGCCTGGCGAACAATAAATGTTAAAAATGTACTTAACAGCTATCTGAGGACATCTTCAAATCTCCACAAACCAATATTATATCAGAGAGTTGTTAAAAAGAATTGCCAGGAGCTAGGGAGTCCACAAGCATCTTCATGTACAGAGTAGGACAGTTACGGACTCCTTTGACTTAAAGTATTAATCTGATTTTTTTTTTATTTTCTAATAAAACAGGGAAGATTTCTGACAGTATGTAATGCCAAATATTACAGTTATATACTTTGTATGACTGAGACAATGCTCATGTGAAACCACATTAAAAAAAAAAAAAAAAAAAAAAAAACTCATCTGCTCTCAGTAGCAGGAATGACCCAACAACAACTCCACAGACATGCAATTTCAGCACAGAAGGTGCCTTTATGGATTCTAGTTGCAAAACATACACCAGTTAAAAAAAAATTCTTCTCTCAATAGCAGGAGTGCCCTACAAACAGCTCCACGAATATGCAGACCTTGCCCAAGAGTGACAGATTATGGGGGAAGAGCGCTAATTACATTATTTAGAAAAGGTTAGAATATTATTTCATAAATAATAATATTATATAATAGCAATATTCCATGACTTGGTGTGGGCAACGTGGGAATTACCCACAATTTGCTTTATTTAATCATGCCCAACCCTAGGTAAAGCCTGCATTGCTCACACTTGATCATGGATTATTACTAAAATATTCAGTAATGGGTCAGATTGTGAGGGAAAAAGTGATGCATTGATCTCTTTAGAGGACTAAATGTGCTCAGTAGAATTGAATGAACTACAGAATGCTTTTTTTTTCACTTTGTTAGATGCACACTGGTTGAAGTTCATATTGTTGTGTAGCAGTGTCATAAATTAGTAATGACGGTGTTATGTTTATGATTTTGATTGTTGAGTTTGTATTCTTACATTTTGTCCTTTTTGCAAAGACTGAAGATGTTACAAATACCTGACAGTAAAGATGAGGCCATTTTATACTGCACAGCTCTGCACTTTTGTAGACAGTCTTGGAGAACTCTGACATCTTTTATTGAACTAATTATATTGTTGAGTTTGCAATATTCGCATATTTGCTTATCCATAGCCCAGCTCAGCTTTAAATCTCAGACAAATACTTCAGGAACAACTAACATTGGGTAAGATGGTGATTTAGTGCAGAGCCCTGTACAACACCACTGGTAGCCCCCATAATGATAAACAGGTAACCCCTCCCCTCGACTTCTGTTGATGTATTGCTTATAACCACCATTTATCAGGATAAGTAGAGTACACTATCAGCTCTTCACCAAGTGTTGCAGTTACCTCTTCAAGAGTGCCCAAGGTTCAGAAAACAAGTTCTCTCCTTAATATGCCCATTTTATCCCCATGTTTAAAAGAATTAGATTCCATTGGCAGTTTGAGTAGCCTCCGTTATGTCTTTCACCAAGATATTATGTAGAATACCAGCCAAGTTGATGAGTATATAAAATTGGATGTGATGTGATGCTCCTTTTGTGAACTGATGCCACCACACCTTGATGAATAAGTCTAGGATATGTCTACATACTAACATTTTGTTTTTATACGACTGATAGGGTTCATTAGGCTTTCCTCAGTTATGTGTAGGAAGCTGCCATGTTTCTTGTGTGGCAGTAGTTATCTTGTCTTTACTTGTGTGGGATGTATCCACCTGTCTCCGTAAAACCCTGATGTTTTTATGCAGATATGTTTGCCTTGTCTCCTGTGTGAGAAAGTGATCATTTTATTATTTTTGAGAATATATTACATTCACAATTTTCCCCTTTAATTTTGTGATGTAATAAAAGGCATACCTTATGACTTGAGCCTTTGTGCCCAAACTAAATTCACAGCTAGTTTTGGAAGATTTGATACAAGTTTCTTTTATCTAAGGTTGTTTTTATAACTAGGTTTATGTTTGAAATTGTAAGCGATGCTGCTTTTTTTCTGGTGTGCATCTTATAAATTTTATGATCCGCAAAGGACTCTTTTGTTGAATTTATCTGTATTAGCAGCCTGTAGATTTTAATACAGTAGTACCTAGGTAAGGCTGATCTCAGGGAAGTACAACATGTTGTATATACATTGACAGATTTACATGTCAACCTTATGTATTTTTTTTTCCAGGTGTACATGTTTAAGAAAAGATGGGTGAAGCAGAACACACACAAACTACAGGCTCAAGGCTGGGAGTTCAAGAAAGTGGTGGAGTCAGTACCCTGGAGCATGGACAGAAACCACCCTCCTCACCTTCTGGAAAGCTAGTTTCCTTCAAGGTTCAAATGCTTGATGACACACATGAGTGTTTTGAAGTGTCGGTAAGTCCTGTGTTTCAGATATGAATAGAAAAGGATTTGCTACTGTTCCGTCTGTTTAGCCTTATAATTATGTTCTCTCTAATAATGGGGTTAAGTCTATGTGGTACCTAGGGCTGCTGATGTTATTACATGTTTGAATTTTGTCAGACTGCAATAGCTTTGTTTAAGAGGTACAACACAACACAGATTACTGCACACACTTTTAGCACAGTGTTCAGAAACTGCCTTCAAGTTTAGGACGGTCATTTATAAAAGTCAGGGATTTCCTGAAGGGGCTTTCTTTTGGTTTTGGTTGGAATGCGATTTGCAGAGGACAGATTCTGGCTAGCTTCTGGAAACTGGTGAAGGGTGGCATCTATGACTTGATAGATCAGTTTGGCAGGTAACAGGTATCATTTAGCAGCAGTGAATTGCATCATGGCTTCTTCATGGGATAGAAAACATCAAGTACTACAGAAGCATTTGCTAGTAGCAGCTGCTCCTGAGACATACCCTTTATCAGTCTGCAGCTTTGTTACTTGCTGAGGATGGGGAGTTGCATTCACTGGCACAAGTTGGGGAGAATGAGGTCTGTCCTTGAGGTAATTATTGCTAAGCAAATTCTGTGGAATGGAGGATGCTGGTATCATAGGGCTGAGGCAGAACAAGAACAGTGTCCCTTTCAACCCTATAGCGCCGTTTATGTATACTTCCAGTTAACACCCAGAACTCCTTATGGCATCCAGACCTTTCTTGAGTCTGCCTTTTTAACTAAGTGACTTACCAGTTTATAATAGGCAGGATTAGAAAGAGCAAGGAGTTATTAATAAAATGACACTAAGATTGTTAATCTAGGATGTCCCGCAGTAAAAAAGCCTTGATTTATCTTATGCTTTTTGTGTTGATTTTTCAGAAAATGCTCAGGAGTACAAGGATGTGTAGGCTGTAAGAGGTGAAACATTCCACACCGTATAGGTGTTAATGAGGTATTATCTGTAGTTGTATGTGAACATACTATTTATCTCTGAATTCTGCTACCACAGCAGCGGGAGGTCGTCATTTATTTCTGTGTACTTGTCTTAGTTCTTACCGAAAGCTGATCCTTTTCTTCCAATACCATCTGTATATTGAGTGTATTGTTTGATGCTGTAGTTAAACTTTTGCATTCTTACAAAAGTAGCTTGGATGCATAGCGTACTTTTCTGGTTTAATGAGAGCAGGGAAAACTGAGTTAGAATGTCTGTGAAGGTCCTCTTCAACTTGTAGTCTGCATTTTTGAGTGCCATAGGGTAGCGAGGATGTCTTCTTTTGGAACTGTTTTCTGTTCTTTTGACTTTGCTGTACTTGATTTTTTTTCTACTCCCAGCTGTTAATGACTAATTCTTTTGTAACTTAAAAGCACATGTCCACAGCTTTTACTGTGACTAAGGCAAAAGGTCAGTACTCCATTTGCTTGAAGGTGATATTTAGGCTGCAAGTGTCTACTTTGATCACCATAAACTTTATAAACTGTTTTTTTTTTTCCTGCCATGAAGTTGTGTGTTTCAAAGAGCAAATTTTGTTTTTGTTTTGGAGACTTCGTAGTCTCAGCCTCAAAACCAGTATCTTGTCACCAGAGCAAATAAGTCCTTTAGCCGTTTACTTAGTTTCATCTTATGCCAGAGGTGACAGAGCTGTGCATAAGCAAAATGCCAGTTACAGTAAAACACAGGTAAATTCTGCAGAAGCCAGAAGCAACACAGCAAATATTTGTGCTCAATGCAGGCAGACCAAATAATTGGCGAAGTAAGCCTGCCATGAGCTGGAACATAGTACTATGTGGCCATGAGTACAATGCACAGAATACATCCAAGTTCACAGGTCATATGTAGACAAGGCACACTCTTTACATCTGAGAAGAAGCCCCTCCCCTCCACCACACAATGCAGACAGATTCTGCAGAATGTACGTATTTCAGTAGAATGCAAGCATTATTCTGGCAGCTGAACAGAACTGCGGTGGTGGTGCTGCGGTAGCATTCTTGCCTCACAGTAAGACATTGTCCTGTTCGATTCTCAGCTAGAGCGTCTTCTGTGTGGAGACATGCGTGAATAGGTGTACCTTCGTTGAAGGTTGTGCGTCAGGGCTGGCAACTCGGCACATAAAAATATACTGCCAATCATTAGCGGACCGGAGTTCCGCTGTGGCGACCCCTAACCAGGAAAATCCGAAAGACACAACAATACCACCACAGGAAAGACAACATGTGTATACAGACAAATAGCATAGGTACACACATCAAGTGAGGAATGTTCAGACATGTCAGCTATCCAGTGTAGATCATAAAACCTTAAAATAGATACTGCACCGTACTGTAAGAGGGCAGTACATACCACAGACAGAGTACTGGAAATGTGTATATTTTTTAAAGGAATTCACTGTACATAAAGAATCATCACAGTTGCACTTAGAGGTAGAAAATATCTGCAGAAGATATGTAGTTGGGACACAAAAGCACGCAGGGCACTCCTTTTAAGGTTCTTGATCATAGGATCATAGAAAGTTACTAGGATAATGGCCCTAAGGCCCTTACAAGCCTAGCCAAGTTCTACCCTTATTTCCACAATCGGCACCTAATGCTCATGTCCAAAAGGGACACAGGTGGAACCCCCAGGGTGAATTTATGGTTACCCATACAATCGTCCAGGTTGCGTTTGAAGAGGGCCAATGAGGTACTCTGCTTAACATGAAGTGGGAGTCCATTCCAAAGGTGTGGTAATGTCTGGGAGACATATCTGTCCCTCCAGCAGGTTCTGTTAATGTCACATGTCAGGTTGAGGTCTTTAGAACAAGTAAACTGTGTACCATTTGACTTGGGGATATGCAGCATTTCCAATAAAGCAAGGTCAGAGATCGCCTTATATGCAAGGCAGAGATTGCCTCTGAGTACTCTGTATGAAACAGAATAAAGTGACAGTGATTTCAGACAATCCACTTAGGACATATGCTGAAGACCTTGAATTTTCCTTGTGAGGAACCTTTGTGGTTTCTCCAGTTGCTGCAGGTGCTTGGAAAGGTACATTCCAAAAGGGGTCTTGTACTCAATTATTGGCCTGATGAGGGAAGAGTACAGGGAGGTTATAACTTCTTTTTTTTTCTGGAGGCAATGCTCTTACTTATGAGATGAGCAATATAGAATGCCCTTCTTACCACTGTGGAGACATGGTGATCAAAGGTAAGATTGCCGTCAACTATGTGCCCAGGTGTCTTATCACTGAGTGTGTACGTAGAGTGTTGCTGTTGATGTGGTAGTTAGCAGGAACATCGCTCTTACCGATAGGGATGATAATACATTTTTTTTTTGCATTGAGCTTAAGGCCATGACTTTGGCACCAATAATTTGTTTGTGTGAGACCCTGTTGTAGGATGCTGACATCATTTGGAGATTCTATGACCGCTCCCAGTTTTCAGTCATCAGCAAACCTTTTCAGCCACAGATCTTTAGTTTTTGTTGTACTTCAGAGAAATAGATTCCAAACAGTAGAGGTTCCAGGACTGATCCCTGTGGAACACCACTGGTTACAGGTCTAATGTTGGAGGTGGATTCCCCTATTTTTACTATATCTGTTCTATCAGTGAGCCAGTTAGTGACTCATCTAACAGTGTAAGGGTTGATACCTAACTGGGTGAGTTTGTTAATGATGCCTGAGTGGGGGATAGTGTTAAAAGCCTTGGCTAAGGCTAGACAAGCTGTATGCACAGACTTCCCCTTGTCCAGGGCCTTGGTGACTGTCTCAAAGAAGTCTATCAGGCTTAACAGGCATGATCTTCCTTTGACAAATCCAAATTGAGTAGGGTCAAGTGTTTGGAGATTACCTATATCTTTGTTGATAAGGTCCATGATGACTTGCTCCATGGCCTTGCAGATAAAGATAGGCAAATAGGTCTATAGTTTCTGGGGTCAGTGGAAGCACCACCTTTGTGCAAGGGAATAATGGTGGCCGTTTTCCATTCAGCTGGGACGAAGCTGGTGCTTAGACTATGATTGAAAAGAGTACCCAGTGGTGTTCCTAATTCTTGTTGGAGCCCATGTAGGATGCAGGCTGGGATGTTATGTCCCATTGATGCTGTGTTTTTGACCTTAGAGAGGGTGTTTATAACCTGCTCTTTAAAGATACAAGGTAGGGGACAGGTGGTGGGGATGTCATGGGGTACCTGTGATGGGGACAGGGGAGTGAGGTTTTCACAGAACCTGTTGGCCAGTAGGTTAGCTATGTCCACAGGCTCAATATATGTGGTATCATTAACTACCAGTTCGGCACAAATCTGGGCCTTTTCTTTTAGATTATACATGTACGTAAAGAATGCCTTATGGTTGTCTTTAGTTGAGGAAGCTAATTTGGATTCATAGTTTGCTTTGGAGGGCTTCACAATAAGTCTTATTTGCTTGTTTAAGCTGAGGAGTGAGTGTTTCCAGTTTAGAGCTCATTCCCTCTTGCTCTTAGACAGCAGTTTCTTCCTCTTATTGTAAAGCCTGTTAATGGCAGTTGTCCAACAGGCAAGTTTGCTCTTCCTTGAACTGCATGATGGGAGCTTGAGGAGCCTGAGCTTGAGGGAGACAACAACAGGAAGCAGGGCTCTCATGCAGACTACTGCAGGGAGAGATAGCATCTTTAACACTAGACATTAAGAAGCATCTTGCAGGGGAAGACAGTGACCTGAGTGGCTCTTACTATGTTTGTCATACACTCATAGTACCGTGGTCTTCCAACGTTATTGAAGAGCTGCACTCACTTTTACCCTATAGCATTGTCTGGCTACTGTGACTGGCCTTCTGACACAGTAGGAAATTGTCTTGTTTTATTGCCAGCATTCAGGTTCAGACATGAGTTCTGTAGTGCCTGCCAAAGTGGGTAGAGGCTAGTCACCCAGTTGTAGTTTACTTTTCCAGCCTGTGGCAGAGAGTGGAGCCATAGTGAGAATGTGTATACATAATGATATTTATGGAGAAAGCAGATCCTAGACTCATTATGTGCTCCTTCTGTGTTGAGGTGGTGCTTCCTACGTCACCAGTTCCCTAGAATGATATCTCTGCATATCCCTCATCATCCTGTGTTCTTATCAGTGCATACAGTACCAGTGGTTTCTGTGCTTGTGCTACCTACCATCCTGCATGTAGCTGGGGATAATCAGGCATTACTGTTTAAGGTGGTTATCTGAATTATATAGGATAGTGGAGGTGTGTAAGTTGCACTATGAACATTTGGAGGCAGTGTTCCCTAAAGCAGTGACAGTGTGCTAAGATGGTGAACTGAGGAATGAAGTAAAGTGGTAAAAAGTAATCTGCCCTTTGGCATGTGTACACATAGAGAAAATGCAGGGTAGCATGGTCTCCTCCTTTCTGTAACATCAAAGGGTATCTGAGGGTAACATATTTGACCTTTTCATAGCACACTTCTTACACACTGATGACCCATAACTGTTACATTACCTCCCAAGACTTTGCCTTGGCAACAGGATAGAAGGGTCATACTGTGGGTATTTCTAAGCTGTACTATTATATATATACAGATAGTTAGGGTATAGTGCTACAGACCAACCAAATTGGCTTTGAAGTTGCAGCCAGACAGGCCAACAGAATGGAGTTCCTAGCATGAAGTACTGTGGCTTGTGTGTTCATCTCATACAGGTCCTCTGATTTCACATAGACATCAAAGGATATTTGTCACATTTTTGGGATACAACCTGCCTTGGCACTAAGCTTGCATAAATTTCTGGCACTGTTCTGCACATTAGGAGAACACACCCCAAAAGTATACAAGTTGTTAAACTAGCAGAATCAGTAGTGGCTGGTGATGTGTTGCAGTGGTTTGAGAATATGTTTAAAGTAGGCAGGGTTTGACACAGCATAGAATAAAATGTACATCAGCAGAGCTTTCAACCTGCCTTCATAGTTCTGTGATATCAGGGATCTGGACAAGAATGGAGTGCTCACAGTATGGAAAAGTGTAGAGGTGTGGCATTACTGACTCAATACATTGCTGAGCTGAGTGAATGCAGCAGTACCTTTTGTTGTATCACTTTCCTCTTGACAAGCAGGGTTGCTTGGTATCTGTCCACTAGCACCATGGCAGAATATAATAACCATGATGCCTGTGGGATGGAATTTGCTGTTGCTATGAGGTGCATTGACTGTAGCTGATTGTATTACATCCAAAGTGCAGGAGGCAAAGTGTCCGGGGGTGAGGGGGAGGTTGGAATCCCCGTCACATAAAAATATGTACTTTTGAAATTGTTCTAGCTTTTGACTCTGTTTCCAGTTAAGTGGTTCTTAATGGACTGCCATGAAACTATTTTGTACTGCTGTGTGTTTTGAAGCAATTATATATGATGTTCCATACTCACCAAACAGCTGTAATGTTATTGGCAAATATGAGATTGTTTATAGGTACTGTAGCTACAGTCCATGTAACAGTGCACCACCTTCTGTGCAACTCCTTCACAACTGCATGCAGTTTTTTACAAGCATCTATTTCTCCCCTATGGGTATGTGCATTGAAATGTGTTTGCATTACTGCACAAGCTGTACTGTCCCACTGAGCATGCTGCAGTACCCCATTGTCGCTTGTCTAACCACATTGTAGCATGTAGTGTGGCCATGTGCTTGTACTAGGCTTCTGCACTCTGTCACACTGCATATTGAGATGGTAGATCCACAGTGCTAAGTAGATACATTATACTGGACTTACTTATTGTCAAGTCTTTCTGCATTTATTGTCCTCTAGTTTGTTACCTATCCAGCGTATTATCATCCTTCCATACGCTTTCTGCAGGTTTCTACTCAATGTCTGTGTCAACAATGCCATACTGTTAGCTGCAGACACTGCTGTCTGCTATAAAACTCATCATTATTGTAGGTATGGGCACGCAATTTACCAGTGAAAACTTAGCTTTTTTTTGTCAGCCCATCATTTTTGTTAAGGAACACTATCATCTTGGCTGCATCACATTGTGAAGGGCTGTGTTAGAATGGAGTTTTGTCTTGTATGGTGCATGTATTTGGTGATTACTATACAGTTTCTGCATATTCGTGAGTTGAGATTGATACTGTATTTGAAAGGCCTAATCCTGTTAGGGATGATGCCATGTATTCATGATGTTCTGGTGCTGCTCTTTTTGTGTGCCAAGATGGTCTGGTGCTGCTCGTCTGGTGTACCTTGATGGTCTGCTACTGCTTTTTTTCAGTATTCATGTCTGTTTTGTTTTGTACAGTTTCAGTATCGTGGACAGTAGCATCACTAATTTTGTTTTTTGATTGTGTTATGGTACAGCATGAATAGGCCATCACAGATCTTTGTGCCTGCAAGACATTCAGGTTTTGTAGTTATTGTTCCCCCAACATGCATACAGACAAGCGAACACACACACACAAATATGCACATGCATGCAGTCTTCAAATAGGAAATTTAAGGCCTGCTAAAGATACTCAGGTTGTATAGAACCTGAAGGTTAGAAGTCCATTAAAGGACAACAGGTATGATCTCTTAAATAGTTCTTTTTTCAGTTGATTGAAGTCTGTTGCTTCCATGCTATTGTTAACACTAAAGCTTGAATTTTTTATATTCTGAACCATTTTGAATCAACGGCTGATCTCATAAGAAGAATGGATCTGTGGCTCATGGGAATCACACTTTGTATGTTTGTGCAAGATAGAATATTTTAGGAAAGTAAAGTGACCTCAGAAGGCAAAGCAAGATGAAGATCAAATTTGAAGAGAGAAAAACAAATATGGTAAAAGCCTCTTTAAAGCTCAAAGAACCTCACAGCTCTTGTAAAGCCTATGCAGTGTAGTTTGACAAAAGTTTTCTGCCAGCATTCTTTTGGTTTAAAGATAGCGTGCTTCCAAAGATCTTTGGCTTTTTCAGATGTCTCTGCCTTGTAGTTGTATATGTTTATACACAACATTCTTTGTGATTGCACTGTTGTCTGAGACAGGTGTTGGTCTGTTTCTGATGAGAGTGGTTCTCACTCACAGAATCAGACTTTGCACATAAAGATAACCTCTGTCTAATACGAAACAGTTAAAAGTTCCTGGTAGGAACTGAGGGAATTGGTTCTGTGACTGAAAACCTTACTTTATGTGAGCAAGGATAGTGATGTACCTGGAATAAGGATTAAAATACTCAGGCAACCAGACGGCTGTCAGCAGTACTGAAGTGTCAGGTGATATCTCCAGTTACTGCTCCCTTTCGTTGATGCTGGTGTTAGCAGGAGGATGCTTGTCACAAGTGGCTTATCTTTGTTTTGTTGCATTGTTGCATATTTAATGATTGTAATCTGTCATCCGATGCTCTAAACGGGTTATTGAAGCAATTGCACTGTCTATGAATGTAGTAATACATTTCTGTGTAAATGTTATTGACTATATATTGAATAACAACGACACTGTAAAAGTTCTCTGTCACTGAGTGTGAGCATATGTTAGTTCTTCTTTTTTGCATCAGCTGCTTAATTTGGGTTATATTTTCCATTTTTGCTGTGTAACCTGTGAATTTTGACTTCCGAACTTTTATTTAAAGAATCTGTTTATTTTGTAGCCATTTAATTTTGTGATGATAAACTTTGTAGATTAGAAAACAGACTGAACCTTCCCTTAAAAATGTTGTTTTGTTTGTTGTAAACAAGATCTTTCCTTTTTATTTTTCTTCTGCAGTTCATCAAATCCAGTTACAAGATTGTAGTATGATTGATGAAATCATTGTTGAGTTTTACTGCTGCACTGTCCAGTGAGATTTAATAGTCCATTTTATTTTCTTTGCTTTTGTGTTACTAGTTTATTTTCTCACATTCTAGCTAAGGATTGTGTTAAACATGTATATCTTCTTACTAATTGCTGTACAAAACATTTGAGGCTTCTCACTAATCAGTAGTATTAGACAGTATTGCCCTTTCCTCCTGGTCATGACTGAAATGGTCTGTGCTGGATTAGCTCATTTACCTTGATCACAAATTACTGAATAATTATGTTGTTTACCAGTTGTAGCTATAAACAAGCAGAATATATTCTGATTTTGGATTGCAATTTGGTGTAAAAGTACACATTTGTTTACTAGTGGATCGTTGAATGATTTTGATATTGTGGAAGTTAAAAAGCTAGAATGTATTCTGAGAATATTTTCGCAATGTTTGCAATGCATCAAAGTTTGCAGGCATTCTTAGCATGTTTGGCTGTCTAATAGGGTCTGCTTAAGCAAGTAAGTCAAAATGAAGACTTGACAAAGTTAATGTTAATTATCTCTATATGATTCTGCGTGACTACACTTATTAAAAGTCAGAGAAAGATATTGGGAGTTAATATTGTTGTATTCTAGTTTAGTCGTATGAAAATAGAATTTTAACAAAGATTATTGGAGTTATGTAGATACCTACAAAGGCTTTATAATGAATATATTTTTGTATACCACAGCTGTTTATAGGATATTATGGAAACATGCAGGTTCATTACAGCAGCTTTCATTGTTTTTGGCAAAGTTCACTTTTCTGCAGTAATCAACAAAATCCAGGAAAATTATAAATAAAACTGAAATATGCTTTAAGAAATACTTTTGTAAACCCAGCAGTTTCAAGGTTAGTCTCTGTGTTGATTTAGTATTAGTTGACTTCTCCCTTTGTTCCAGAGATTGTATTATTACATGCCATTATAAGAGTGCGAAGTTAAAATGTTGATAATCATACTATTAGTTTAAATAGTTTCAAAAGTGTAAAATGTTCCTTTCTATGCTGTTTTAAGTGTGGCCTTGTCTTAACTGTTTATATGTTGTTCATAAATTTAGCTGTCAGGCTGTTCAACATCTTGCTTCAATTTTATTTCACTAGCTCCAGGGTGGCTAGTTTTAAACAAAATACTGTAGTAAAAACTATGTTTAGCGTGCCACTATATGTATAGTTTTACAGCTCACCACACTTTGATTACACATATTCTGCCACAGATTTCACATAGGAACAGCAGTGGCAGAGTATATTTGGACTTGCACATATGCCTTGAACTTAATGCTGTTATCTTTGGCTTTGGCTGTACAGAAAAAATGTCCAACTCTTATCAGACTCGCATTTATTTGTCCAGTAAACTGTACATACCTTTAAAACTGCTTAACTGACTTTTTAGCTCTGTGTCATTGTGCTGCAAACTTAGGTAAGTCTAATTCCGTACACATCTTCACTAAAGTAGTTGATGTTCACCAGTTAACTTGTGGGACAACTAGAATGTTGAAGAATGCTTTCTGGTAGCTTCTAAACATTTATTGAGACATTCTGCACACTGACAGACATTAGCTGTATGCACCAGACAGTGCTTGATATTACCTGCTGTTTTAGTCTTGGTTTCATTATTTTTCTTACATTTGTTATTTTATATTATTGTTTAGGTTAGGTCATACCTACTTATTTATTTTATTTATTTATTTTATTTTACATTTGTTGACCGGGCTAGTCTAGCTGGATATATGTCCATTTGAGAAAGGCTCCATACTTGAATATTGAGACAGTTAACAATACATAGAACTATTAAGAATAAATACAGAGGTAGCAATGGTCAAGTGAACAGTTATAATAATACATTTGTGAAGTAACAGTATTAGTGGAAATTAAATAAACAATTCTATAAAAAAAACTAAACTAAAAACAATTCTAAAAATCACACTAAATGGTATGAGCAAGTCATAGTTATAGGAAAGAGAATATATGTGTCATTGTGTAATTAAAGAGGAAGAGTAGTAGTAGGATATGGAAGTACAGGTAAAAGGAGAAGGGATAGGTTAAGAATAGAAGGGGAAAAAGAAGTCAGTCAGGGTTAGTGCATGGACAAAGCCAATGGGCTGTCAGATGTTCTTTAAGATGTTTTTTTAAAAAGAGAAGAAGAAGCAAGTGTAGATAATTCAGCAGGAAGGTGATTCCAAAATTTTCCTGCAGTGTTTGAGAAAAGTGAATTGCCGGCTTTGTTGTTGGCTTTATTTGAGGAAACTAGAAGCTTGTTAGCAGAGTGTAGCTAGATTAGTGTATGGTGTAATTAGATTAGTGAGGATAGGGGTGTTGTTAGGGTGGTACAGGATCTTTGCATAATAAGTATTTGTGAATCCAGTATATGGTTTTTCAGTTCTAGCCATCCAAGTTGTTTGAGGTTAAGGCAGTGGTGAGTTTTAAAGGGGGAACATGTGATGAATCTAGCTATACTGTTATAACAGGTGGAGAGTTTGGAAAGGTTATTATTGGATAGGTTGGTATTTATAACAGAGGCATAGAAGAGGGTAGAGATAAGGTGGGTTTGGGCAATTGCTTTCCTTGCAGGAGGGGTAAGGAAGGGTTTTATTCTATAGAAGGTGCCAAGTTTTCTGTAAACAGACTTTATAGTAGAGTTTATGTGTTCATCGTAGTTGAGATGATTATCAATAGTTACACCTAGTAGGCGGGTTGTAGTCTCTGGGTTGATGTTGGTACCATTGTTAGAGGTTAAAGAGAAGAAAGGAATGGATGATTTATGAGTAGGAGTAAAAAGCAGTAGTTTTGTTTTTTTGGGATTAAGGAGGAGGCAGTGTTGCATAAACCAGTTTTCCACGTTCTGAAAAACAGTTTGGGTAAGGGAGTGGAGAGAGGATATATTCTTGGCTGTGCAGATTAAAGTGGAGTCATCAGCATATTGAATGCAGGTGACTTGGGGTAAGTTCATGTGTAAGTTATTAATAAATAAGGAGAAGAGTAGGGGACCTAGGATAGAGCCCTGGGGTACTTCAATATTTACTGGAAGTAGTGAAGACAGATTGTTATGCCAAAGTACTGCTTGCTGTCTATTTTCCAGATAAGACCTAAACCATTGTATGGCTTGAGCATCGAGGGAGTACTTGTTTCATTTATTTTGCTCTTCGTTGCAGTTTTTCTTTTGTGATAAGAAGAGGAATCCCTAAGATGTCCTTCCATTTCACTGTTGCAGTATCCATAACATTAGTGATCCCCTGCCAAGTGCGGCCTGACATCCAGCCAGTGTACCAAAGCCTTTAGGTTGCTTTAAGGTAACGACTTAGATCACACGTATGCTCCTTGCATAGCGTAGGGCATAAAGGTGATGTTGGACATACCATCCTCAGAACTTATTTGCTGCCAGTCTGAACGCCACCTCTTGATCGTCGGTCTGAACACGTGTTCTGTTGCTAGTTCACCACGCCATTGCAGATAAGTGCCCTGTTGGATATTCTTGCTTGTTAGGGTTTCATGCCATTCAGGAAGGGTAAGTGCCAGTGTGGGAGACAGATTCCTCATAAAGACTACCACAACCAGTGTCTTATTTTGCCTAGGTGCCTCTCATGACCATACATCCTGTTCCATCTGTTAGGCCATTGTACCTAAAACCCATCATAGTAGATACTCTTTTTTGGCACTGTATCTTGAAAACCAGCATCTTAAGCTTCTTGTGAAAGACACAACAGAGGGTACTTCCTGCTCTATGAGACAGCTGTTAGTGAAGAAGAAGGCCAAGAATCCTAGGATGGAATCGTCTGCT
This sequence comes from Protopterus annectens, assembly GCF_019279795.1. Lineage (NCBI taxonomy): Eukaryota > Metazoa > Chordata > Ceratodontiformes > Protopteridae > Protopterus > Protopterus annectens. Next base: position 1,478,780,993 of record NC_056735.1, on the reverse strand, counting down.
GTGCAGCCTCCACTGGACATCTCTCCTGAGGCGAGCGAATGCATGGAGGTTATCATTGGATTCCTCTGTTGCGACCGGGTTGGAGACCGGCAGGGATCTGACTTTAAGGATGTCCAAGGAGGCATTGCAGACATCCGCTTTGGACGGTCAAGAGGAACCATGGCTGATTATCACTGAGGGGCCTAGGGGTGTTTCTCAAATCTTAGTCAGAGAAGAAGTCTGTACTACCATCACTGAATGTCATCCTGGGTCAGAGCTTTCCAAATTTTATAAGGCGGATGTCCCATTGAAGAAAAAGCAAAAGACTAAACATATCACTCCTTCTCCTAAGGATCCGCAAAGTGAATGGCAGTCCTTCACTCAGTGTCTGTTTAGTGCTTTAATGGCACTGAAACTTCGTCAGGGAGTTTCTGCTTCAGCCCGCACCCCCCCCCCCCCCCAGTCCTGTACTCCACTAAAAAGACCCAGGGAACAGGATTTGTCTGAGGAAGAGCTGGATTCAGATGAGGAATCCCTTGCTTACTCTTCTCAGATTCCCTCTTGTTTGGATTGTGGATCAGTGTAAGAGGACTCTACTAGTCCTCATGCTCCTTTTGAAACCATTTCTTTTGGGGACACAATCTCCAGGATGATGGAGTTCTTTAAATGGGATTGTGCTCAGGTTTCTGAGGTGTGTAAAAAATACTATGAGTTGCTGCAGATGGAATCTCCTAAACCTGCTGCTTTTCCTCCTGTTTCAGCTGTCTTGCTGGATGCATTTTCTAATGCTTCTAAGGCTGCAGACTATCAGCCCCCTGCTCCCAAGAAACCCGATAGATTCTGTAGGATGCCAGAGGACTGTACATTTTTGTGTAAGTGTCCTTCTGCTGACCCCTCGTTGTGTCTGTAACTTCTGATAAGTCCTCTCATTTGCTTCCTTCTCCCAAGTTACTGCCATCTGATAAATATAGCAGGACCATGGAAAAGGTAGGCAAGAAGGTTTGCACCTCTGCTACTTTGGCTTTTAAGGCTGTTAATTGTCAGACTGATATGTCCAGGTATTTGTTGGCTCTCCTATCCCAGGCTTGTCAGGACTATGGAAAGGATAGATAAGAAGGTTTACACCTCTGCTACTTTGGCATTTAAGGCTGTTAATTATCAGACCAATATGTCCAGGTATTTGTTGGCTCTCCTGTCCCAGACTTGTCAGGTTATAGGTCTGATGAAGGAGAGGTATTGTCCGCTCCGAAAGCGCTAATAAAACAGTCAGTGAGATATTTTTTCGTACTGCTCCGTCTCATTTTCGCTGTAATTGCATGTTTTTAACAGTTTTTTTGGGTCAAGTTTGTTGTGGCTTGTCAGGTTATATCTGATCTTCCAGACTCTGAGGGTAAAAGATAAGATAGGTAGATAGAATAGGATTCCTTTATTGTCATTGCAAAAGTGCAACAAAATTTGTAGCAATCCTCCTAAGATGCAGTCACATATAATGAACATGAATAAATAAGAGAATACAATACAGTACATTACCAAACAATACAATATAATGAAATGCAATGCAGTAAACTAAGGTATTTCATTTGGGTATATTGCACAAGAAAGGAATAGAATAAGGTGCACAGGAATATAAACATATACCTTATTGTGTAAATGACTATTGTCTGTACTCACTGTGAGTATTTAGCTTTGTTCAGTTCATGTATGGCTCTGGGATAGAAACTATTCTCAAGTCTGTTTGTCTGAGATGGAATGGACTTGAATCATCTGCAAGAAAGCAGAAGCTCAAACAGGAAATTGCCAGGATAAGAAGGGTCTTTCAAGATGGTTTCCCCGCTGAGACAGCGAGAGCTGAAGAGTTCCTCCAAAGAGGGCAGTGAGCAGCCATTGATTTTCTGAGCAGAGTTAACAATCCTTTGAAGGGCCTTCCTTTCTGCCGCCAAGTTGCTGGCATACCATGTGGAAATGCAGTATGTCAATACACTTTCAATAAAACAGCTGTAAAAAACACCAGAAGCTTCTGCTGCAGCTTGTTTTTCCTGAGTATCCTCAGGAAGTAGAGTCTCTGCTGTGCCTTCTTAACTGCCTCCGTGGTGTTTATGGGCCAAGAAAGATCTTCTGCCACATGTATACCTAGAAACTTGAAGGCAGGAACCCTTTCCACACAGTCTGCATTGACGTGTATTGGGTTGTGATCTTTGCTGTGCCTCCAGAAATCTGTTATGAGTTCTGCTAAAACTTCTGCTCTTTCACTGTTAGGGACTTCCTCCCAGGTGGCTCATCATTCCATCAAGTGTAGTTATGATGCAGTAGATGCTTCCTCTAGGACTGCTGTTTTTGGGTCAGTGATGAGGTGTTATTTTTGTCTTCAGCTTCAACCTTTGCGTGATGATATTAAGGCTAAATTGATGGGTGCCCCTCTTGATAATAAACACTTATTTGGTGAAGCTGCTGTGGCTGTGTTTATGTCCCTTCAGGATAAGGGCAAGGCTTTACAGGAACTTAAACTTGTGTTTATCTCTCCTGTGCCTAACTTTCAGAGAAATGACACCAATAAGCCAGCCTTTGTTCGCAGTCAGTCTTTGCCCTCCTCCTAAGGGAAAAAGGATGGCAAGCAGGCTCCTCCTGCTAAGGCTTCTCTTTCTCTCTCTTTTCCCTCTCTCTCTCTCTCTCTCTCTCTTTGGAAATCCCTTTCCCCCCTTTTATGGGTGTTCCTCAGCCCCCTCAGAAACAACATTCTTTCTTTCCAGAGGCACTTCAGGACCTTTTGACTCAGACTACTATTCAAGAGGTGCCTGTGTCTCAAAGGGGAGGGCTTTTTACTCCAGGATGTTTCTAGTACCCAGAAAAGAGGATACTTGGAGACCAATTCTAGACCTCTCTCATCTAAACACTTTTCTGAAGGTGGCCTCCTTTTAGATGTTATCCCTTCAGATTTTGTTTCCTTTCAGACCTCTCAACTTTTATTGGAAAGGCTCACCCAGACTGTGCTACACTTTGCTGTGAGGGAAAGGTTGGTTTGCTTTTTATTTGTTGTATTTTGTATTAGTTTATTGCCTTTTTATATTTTGAGTGCTGTGATTTGTTTTCTTTACCAAATGTTTTGCATGTGTTCTGCTTTTAACTGCATATTAAAACTGAAAAAGACCCCACAGTTCTGTCTCTTGTGAGTCAGGCAGACCCCCCCCCCCATCCTGTCACTGTCGTGTTCTTAAATACCACTGTCTTTCCAGTTGCCTGCCTCTTATGTTAATTTGACCATATATCTCATTTCCTCTCTGCTTTCACTGGCTTGTGTGAGTAAGCACAAAATTATCATTTTGTGAAATCACTCCCCTTCACCTATTTAAATTTATTGGCCATTCTACTGTATTCCATAGTACTGGAATACAGAAGTGACCACCCCCTTTCAATCTATCTTGCTGTTTTAAAAATAGTGACTCTCCACTAAAACTTAACTTTTTAGACAGGTAAAACTTAAGTTACCTACTTTCACATCTAACTTCTCTAGTGCACACTGCAGTGTTTAGGATAAACCTTTTTTTTCAGTCTTACCTTTAAGCATCCCTGTGACTAGCACTTGCTCTAATACCTGCTAGAAAGCACTAGGAAGCCTTAAACTGATACAAGCACTCAGCTCTCCTTATTAATAAGGAGAAATTAATCATAGGCACTAAACAGCCTATAATTGCAAAGTACCTTGCTAAAGTAAGGGAAAACAGCTCCTGTACATTTCAAAAAAAGCACCAAACCAGGCATGTCCAAGGTCAGCTTCCATTGATTCCTCCTGTCCACCTGGTGAATCTGGGCATACTGAGGCAATGCAGCAATTGCCTCATGTACACAGACAACCCTCTCCTCCTACCACCCAACACTACAACCTGTGAGAGATGCACTTACATAGCCAAACTGGAAGCAAAGCTCTCTCCACCCAAGATTGTGCTAGACAGACAAGAGGAGAAGGTTAACAGCCTCACTACACCTCAAGAAATACATAGCCCTTCTAAATTCGCACCACCAACACCCACACATAGCAACACTAAATGCACATATGCGGAGGCCCTAAACTGTAACCTGCCCGAGCAACAAAGACCTCCGAAGCTGAAATGCAAACAAACACCAATTCCAACCAAAGTGTCACATAGCTCACAACACCAGTGTGCCACCCAGCAATAGCCCCTAAGGTAAGGCAATGTACCTAACACTTTAGTCATAGGTGACTCTATAGTCAGGCACACTGATGTCCCACTCACCAGGCTGAACAAGGAGAAAATTACAGTGAGCTGCCTGTCGGGTGCCAGGATCCGTTACATAACTCATGCACTCAAGTCACTCCACAACAAGTACAAATATGACTCTGTCATTGTCCATGTTGGAGTGAATGACTTGAGACGTACCTCCCTGGACTACATGAAAAGAGACATGGAAGAGTTCTTGGATCATGTGGCCCAGGCAGGTATGACCCTAGCCCTGAGTAGCATCCTGCCTTCGCCCAGAATGATACCACAATATAAGGACAAAATGATTGACTTCAACAATTGGCTAAGCTTCTGGGGCATTCAAAGGGGATCCAGTATCTGTCTGCCTGGGACAACATGATCGACAGACCACGATGCTTTGCCAGAGATGGTCTGCACCTGTCACCCCTGGGATTCAGGTTATTGGCAAAGAGTCTTGCCACCCCTATAGTGCCTTTTTTAGGCAAAGTTCAAAGGACAAAACTACCACCATAAAAGGTACAAGCATGCAAAATCTGAAGGTAATGCCACTCAATGCTAGAAGTCTAAACCTCAAAATGCACTCTCTCGAGGCACTCCTAAAAATGGAGAACATAGATATCTGTGCAGTAACTGAGACCTGGTTCAAGGATCCAGAAAGCACCCCTGCAATACCAGGCTATAACTCTTACCACACCTTTCGGCCACTAAACCAGGATTGAAACACTAAAGATGGAGGAGTGTCCATATTCACCAAGGATATTCACACCACCAAGTTAGTTGCCCAACACAATGTGTCTGAAATTCTCCAGGTGCAACTAACACTAGGTAAGACTGCAATCCAAATTGCAGCTTGCTACAGATCCCCCCACCATGCCCCAAGATTCTCACTACACCTTTCAAAACATACTGGAAAATGTTAATATACAACCATACACCCTAATACTGGGTGATTTCAACTACCCTGCCATTAACTGGGAAAACTACTCGTGTACCAACACCTTTGCCCAACGGTTCTTGGAATTTATAAATTCCAATGCCCTGGATCAACTAATCCATAGTCCCACCAGGGGCTCCAATATCCTAGACCTGGTCATTACCAACATGGGAAATCGATGCTCCACACCTATGATCCCAACCCCTCGTTGGTCAGGTCAGACTGTAAGCTATTCACCCTTAACATCCACATCCCAGCCCCCACCCCCCAGTAAGGAAACCTCCATAAAAAACTTCTCCAAAGCCAACTTCATGCTACTCAAGTCAGAAGTTCCAAACTTCATGACACCCATGCAGACAGGAACTGAAAGTTCTACTGCTGAGTCCTACACTAAGGCACTGTACAAGCACATCCACTCATGCATGAATTGTGCCATCCCAAATAGAACAAAGATGCTGTCCTCCAAAAAAAGGGAGCCAATCTGGTGGTCCCCTGCCATAAACAAACTTTACAACAAAAGGAAGAAACTGTTGCAGAAAAGAGGAAAATCCCAGGATGCAAAAAACTCCCTTATCAGCCTCAGTAAGAAGCTGAGATCCCTCATATAATCCTCCAAAGCTAGTTATGAAAATAAAATTGCCAAAGATTCCAAAGAGAACCACAAGGCATTCTGTAACTATGTCAAGAATCTAAATGGCAATGCTCAGATCTGCTCTGAGCTACAACAGAATGACATTAAATATACTGATCCCAAGGATATTGCCAATATCCTGGCAGATCGATTAAATGCCAACTTCACCCCCCTCTCACCTCCTAAATGGCCCATCTCAATACCGGATGATTGCCAAATTCCAGTAATAATGGCCACAAAGGTAAAAAACGCACTCTCCAAAGCTAGGAATACAGCATCCATGGGACCAGATGACATCCCGGGCTGTGTACTACATGAACTACAAAATGAACTGGCACCTAACCTCTAATCATACCCTCACCTCAGGCTTCATGCCCACTGAGCGGCTCACAGCTACAGTTATCCCATTCCACAAGGGGGGATCCACCTTGGATCCCGGGAACTACCGCCCCATCCGTCTGATGAGCCTAATCTGCAAGGCCATGGAACATATTATCATGGAACTTATAAACAAAGACATTGGCAACCTTAAAACACTGGACCCCACCCAATTTAGTTCGTGAAGAGCCGATCTTGTCTCCTGAACCTGATTGACTTCTTCAAATCAGTCTCCAGAGCCGTGGACAGGGTAAGGCAGTCCACACAGCCTATCTGGACCTCGCCAAGGCCTTTGACACCATCCCCCACTCTGGAATCCTAGATAAACTTACTAAGATGGGCATTAATCCCTACATCAAACTGGCTTACTGACAGAACCCACACTGTAAAAGTAGCTGACTCCAAATCCAGCTCCAGACAAGTGACAAGTGGAGTACCTCAGGGTTCAGTCCTGGGACCTCTCTTGTATGGCATCTATTTCTCTGAAGTACAGGCCAACACTAAGGGACTCTGGCTAACAAAGTTCGCAGATGACTGCAAACTGGGAGCCATTATTGAATCCGCAAATGATGTTGATACTCTACAAAAGGGCCTTACAGAAACAGATGCTTGGTGCCAGAGCCATGGGCTCAAGCTTAATGCCAAGAAATGTATAGTTATCCCCTTTAGGAAAAAACATTGTACCCATGAATTACCACATAGGTGGCAGTACACTAAACACCAAAAGTGTGATAAGAGACTTAGGGACACAGGTGGACAGTGGTCTCACCTTCAATAACCACATTGCCACAATAGTCAGGAATCCTTCTATGTGGCACACCTAATCACTAAGGGCTTTTCATTCAGAAAAAAGGAGGTCATTGTCCCACTGTACTCATCCCTCATTAGACCCATTATAGAATACAATGCCCCATTTGGTATGTACCTCTCAAGACATCTGCAACAACTGTAAAGGCCATAGAAATACCTCACTAAAAGAATCACAGGCTAAAAGCAGATGCCCTATGCTGACCGCCTTAAAAAAACTCCAGCTATACTCTGTCACATATCATCTACTCCGAGGCAATGTCTGCTTAACATACAAGGCCATATCAAACCCAGAGCTGTTGGACATGCTACACTTAAAGAAATCCCAATCCCTCATAGCCACACACTCCAAGGATCTAAACCTTGTCATCACAATAAACAAAACATGCTTGACAGATAGGTTCCTGACCCAGAGACTCCCCAGCCTCTGGAATAGACTGCCCATACATGTCAAGCAGAGCACCTCTTCAGAAGGAACCTTGATGATTGGATGGGAGAAAGGAAATACACTCCAGGGATCATGTCAGTCGCCCTGCTAGACAGGGGTCCAGGGAAGTAAATAGTGTGGGAAGAAATAGCCAAGGAATTGTTATGGCTAGGCTTGTTTAGGCCCTAGGGCCGATAGCCTAGTACCAACCAAATTCCTTGGTATTTACTGGTTTTGAGTTCAAAATAGCCATGAATTCCTGAGTGTCCCCTTTAATTCCTGAATTTCTCGTTTTTTTTTTTTGGCGAATGTTTTGCTGATGTCATCACATGCAGGGGTGTGTGAGATGACATCAGCTTCATGAGCAGATTGCCAACCTGTTGAAATTTGGCTGAGAGCTTGAGGGGGTGTGTACCCTCTCTCTGTTCTGTTTGTATTTACCTTTTTGAGTACGGCAATGTGGTTGCAGTAGCATCAGACAAAATCAACAAACGGAGCAGTGGAGGACTGTCTGGACTGGATGACTGAGAGGCTTGAGAGCAGAGCAGCTGTAGTGTTTTTTTTTTTTTTTAAATTAGAACAAGCCTACTTAAGTGCAGCAGTCGAGCTGCAGTGCAGAGTTGTCGGACTGGTCCTCTTGTCTTAATCAGTGCACTGCTGCAGAGAAGAAATGAGAAAATTTATCTTGACCAGTTCTTCCCGCGGCCCCGGCTACTCCAGGTAAAAGAAAAAAAAAAAGAAAAAAAAAGAAGCAGCAGTGACTATTAGACTGTGTTTCCTGTTGCTTTTCCAGTCCTTCCTAAGTAGATGAAATTCTAGGTATGTGTATGTCTCTGTGTTGTTAACTATATATTTCACTTTTGCGTTGTGATTGGGAAAACAGTGTTTTTATAAAAAGGCCTCCGCATTTTCATTGTCATCCTGAAAGTCTGTGGTTTGCATAACCACTTAAGTAGAGAAATCAAAGTAGGAAACTTGGACTTTAGTTGGCTGCCCATCAACAGCAGTGCTAGAAATACTCCCACCGACTGCAGTGATGTGTTTCTGTATTCAAGATTTGACAAGTAGCGTTCAGGTTATTCCAAGTATTCACATTTTTGAGATTTTTCACTGCTTGGCCATGCATTCCATTTGCTTATTGCTTTAAGGATACTTAGGACCTGATTTAATAGGCTTGAATGCCTTCTGGTTTTAATAGTTGGAGAACTAGCTTATGAACTGAGGACCATTATTTGGTATCAGTTCTTCGTGGATTCAGTAGCTTGCAGATATTTATTTCAACATAGTAACAGCACTGTGAATTGCTGTGTCATGCAACAACACAACCTGTGGAAAATTCATCTCTACAGAGTAGAAAATGTTCATCTTTGTAATAAAATGTGTTAGCTTCTACTTTCATCTAGGGTAAAGATGGAATGACATGCATTGTATCTGTTTTTGATTATGGTTTCTGAACATCCAGCATTCATAGCTGTTTAACACCATTTGTTGTATTTTCTCTGTTATTATAGACCAGTACAGGACACCACCATCCCTTTCTTTATCCTTACTCATCCTTATGTTTGACTCATAAATTATATCTAGCACATTTTCATTTAGAGGTTATGTATCAGTAACCTCTAAGTAATTATCTTTAAATTCATGAAAGTTTATTTGTACGGGGAATGTAAGCCTAAGCAATTGAAATAGCTTAGCATTATCTGGACATCCTATAGTGATGTCATCATGCAGTATCTATAGTTCTTAATCATTTTGTTTTCATGCCTTTAGCTCTTCGAACTTCCCAGCCAACACAGGCAACTGAGAAGTGAACCATAAGGCTTTCAGATTTTTCTCAAACAAGTCTTCCTTAGTTATACAGTTATGCTCTGCATGTCCCACATTTTTAGAAGAAGTAAAACAGATTTGGACTGAAGTTCATTGTAAAGCCTTTTAAATTTCTGATTTCAAGAAAGAATAGAGCAGTCAGTGTGTTTATTGCAGGCAACAGATATTGGCAGACATTAGAGTTGTAAGCTTGTTATAAATCAGAAGTTGCTTGCTGATGCAGATAAATTCGGTTATCCTAGCTGCATTAGGTGGTAATGAGTGTAGCAGTTCATTTATTTTTGTAAAAGAAATTTGCATTTTAGTTTTATACAAGTTCAAATGTTAATATAAGTAAAACGCTATTGTTCTGGTTATATTTTGTTTAATATTTTGTCTGATGTTCATCGTGTTTCACTGTTGCAGTCATTACTCTTGGGTTATCCTGCTGGCAGGCTACCTGCAGTCGGCCTGAATTCCAAAGTCCTGGTCTGGCGTCGGTTGCTGTCGCCTCTTCCCTGACGTCAGTGTGCCAAGGGTATAAAAGATGCAGCTGACGCCATTTTCTTCAGTCTTTCTTGCCGCGCGGTGCCCGAAGAAAAAGCAGTTCGCAAATGCCGGTCGGCTGATTCCTGAGATTTTCAAATCCGAATTTCAGAACCGAAGTCTTCATTAAAGCTAAGTACCCCATTGGGGAAACTTTTTTCTTGCTCCAGACCGATGTCAGAAAAAGTTAACAATTGTATTTCTTGTGGGAAGCAAATACCTCATAAGGATTTTCATTCTTACTGTATTCCTTGCCTAGGCCCTGATCACGACGTTGCTAGCTGTCGGTTTTGTGCTAGATTTAACCAACGCACTATTAAGCGTTGGTTTGATTTTGCATTTCATTACTTTGCCGCAGATTTAACTATATAATGCCATCGGAACAGCCGACGACCGGAGTTTGCAAAACACGCAAGGACAAGGAAAAGGATAGGCATCCGAAGTCCAAAACTGACGACGAGGCCTCCGCTAGGCCAGTCGCCGGTTCGCCGGTTCTCAGTGAGACGCTTTTGCAGCCCTTGGCACCCGCTACCTCAGAGCCACAGGCCGCTTCCGACTCCCACGTGGAGCCGACTGGGCCTCTGGATACTCAAGGTATTGGACTCTCGGAAACCATTCCCTCAGATGGGTCCGGAGCAGTTGAGCAGGCATTGGCTTCTGAGGGTGTCTTCAGACCTACACAGTTATATGTTAAGCCAACTTCAGCTTCAAAGGCAAAGACTAAAGCAGTTCTAAAGACAAAGAAACAAGTACAGCATTCTCCTACTCAGACCTCCATGCCTAAAAAAACAGATGCTTAAAATGGCCGAAGACCTAATTACTTTGATCAGGGGTTCCCATCCCCCTCCTGATAAGAGGCCTAGGCAAGAGACAGAATATGATTCTTCTGATCAGGTTTCAATTTCCTCTGATTCCTCTTCTGAACAGGGATACTCTTTTCCTCCCTTTGAGGATTCTGCTGCTGAAGAATCCATTCCTTCAGCCTCTCCTCCTGAGGGTTATTCTTTTGGGGAAACCCTGCATACCATGAGGGAGCATTCCCACTGGGGGAGCCAAGATTATTCAGAATCTAGGAAAAGGCTCAGAGACTTTCTTTTACTACCTCAGCACAGACTTCTTGCTATTCCACCTGATGTCCTTCATGGTTGCATCTGCAGTCATAACAACTGTGTTGTCCTGTCGTCAGGCAGCCCTTTGGTCGGCCGGATTCCAAAGTCCGGTCCGCTCGCTGATGTCGCACTTCACCCGACGTCATCTCTGCTGGTCTTCAGGTATAAAGGCATCAGCCGACGCCATTTTCCTCAGTCTTTCTTGCCTCAAGCAGAAGCTGTTCGCAAGTGCCGGTCGGTCAGATCCAGAGATTACTACTACCGAATACTACCAAGACTTCTAAAGCTAAGTTGGGGACTCTTTCTTGCCTCAGCCGATGTCAGAAAAAGTCAATAACTGTTTAACTTGTGGGAAACAAATACCTCATAAAGATTTCCACTCTTACTGTTTGCCTTGTTTAGGCCCAGACCACGACGTAGCAGCCTGTTCGCCTGTGCTTCATTCAACCACTTAACGCTAGGCGCCGGAGTTTGCTGAACAGTTTTTCGCTCAGATTTTGCGACATTATGCCGCCGGATCCTCCAACTACCCAAATTGTTAAAAACGCAAAGAAAAGACCGACATCGGTCCGCGGTTTCGCCGAAACCATGGTTAAGCAAATCATGAGTGTCTCGGTTTCGCCGAAACCGAGAAAACTGATCAAAGTACACCTGAATCAATGACTACTACTGAGGTTCCTGCTACCTTACTTGAATCGGCCTCAGAATTTTTACCTACAACAGTGGTTACTAGTGACTTATCAGACACCATCCCTTTGGATGTCTCTACCCCAGCACGTGGTGCTGCTAGGCCTCCTGCAGCCATGTCTATTAAGGCCTTTGCCAGGGCTAAAGCAGCCAAATCTACTAAATCAGTGCCTGTTAAGCCCCCCTCAGCCAGGCCCACTTCTAGTTCACAAATGCTTACTCTGGCAGAAGATTTAATATCCTTAATTAGGGGATCTCAATCTCACCCAGACAGGGCCTCTCAGCCCCCAGAAAAGAGACCTAGAGCAGAGCCCCCCGAGCCTGTGTCCTCTGATGATTCTGCGGATGACTCAGATATTACAGACCAGCCAGAGGCTCCTTTCTCCAATTATGAAGACTCAGATGCTGAAGAATCCATTCCAGCTGCTTCTCCACCAGAAGAATTCTCCTTTGGGGAAACCTTACATGCCATGCGAGAACAATTCCAATGGCAGGAACAGGATTTCTCAGATTCCAGGAAAAGACTTAGGACTTTTCTGCACCTTCCACAACACAGGCCCTTAGCTATACCTCCTGTCCTCTCTGTTGTGGACGATGCATTTAATGATGTCTGCACTGCACCAGATTCCTTACCTCCAGCCCCTGCCAAACCAGATAGATTTTACAGGGTACCAGACACTCATCATCACCTATACAAGGCTCCACTTGCAGACCCCGAAACTATATCCCAGGGGCCTAAGGCAGTAGCCTCGACCACAGCAAAAAACCCTATTCCTTCTGAAAGGGAAGCCAGGTCTTTAGACAGATGGGGCAAAAAAGTTTACACCTCAGCTACTCTCTCAGCTAGAGCTTTAAACTGTCAGTTTCACATGATAAAATACCAAGAGTTTATGCTTGATCAGTTAACTAAAAAGCTATCCTCTGATGACTCTTTAGATGAGAAATATGTATTAGAAATGGTAAATAACATACAACAGGTTAGTAACCATTCCTTAAAATGTGGCTATGATGCACTGGAGGCTTCATTTAGATCAGCCATGACTGGCACAGTGATAAGAAGACATGCATGGCTGAAGGAACAGGTCTTACCGGATCATGTTAAAGCTAAGTTATTAGATGCTCCTATGGATAAGACCAGTTTGTTTGGTACACCTGCCCAGCAGGTAATGAAGAAAATGGAAGAAAAGGCAAAATCTGTACAAATGGTTAAAGATTTCTTGCAGGTTCAGCAGGAACTGGCCTGCCAAAAATTGGTCCTTTCCTGACTCCACAAGATCCCAAAGGGGCAGGAATAGACGTTCCAGAGGCAGAAATCAATCCAGAGGGGGTGCCTACAGAGGACGACAGTGGCAAGGTAATAACAGAGGCACAGACACAGCCACTACCACTACAACAGCACAATCACAGTGACTTGATTATAACTCCGCCTACCAGGGAACAAATAGCAGCACCATTAGGCGGAAAATTAACCTTATTTTCAAAGAACTGGCACTATATCACAAAAGACAAGTGGATTTTGCAAACCATAGACCAAGGTTACCGGTTCCACTTCCACACTTTACCAGTCAAAAGAGGAATGCCAAACCTGCCTCCAAATCAAAAAACAGAAGCTCTACAGCAGATAATGCAATTAACAAAGCTGAGAGCTGTGGAAAGAGTACCAATAACAGAACAAGGCAAAGGATTTTACTCCAGACTATTCCTAGTTCCAAGAAAGGAAAAAAGTTGGAGACCTATTCTCGACCTGTCCACCTTAAATGCATACATCATTGTCCCGAAATTCAAAATGCTGACCCTACAGCAACTTCTTCCCATGCTGGGCAAGGAGTGTTGGCTGGTAACTCTAGATCTCAAGGAGGCATACCTGCACGTCCCCATTCGACCAATTTGCAGAAGATACCTCAGATTTCTTGCAGGATCAGAGCACTATCAATTCTCAGCATTGCCCTTTGGCTTATCTACTGTGCCCAGAGTATTCACAAAATGCCTGGCATCAGTAATCGCCCACTGCAGACTACAGGGAATCCAAATTTATCCATACCTGGACGACTGCCTGCTACAAGGGGACAACAAAAGCAAGCTGACAACAGATTTACAAAGGGTCATTTACTTGCTACAAGCACTGGGATACACAGTCAATTTACAAAAGTCAAGGCTGATACCATCCCAAACAAGGACATTCTTGGGCTGAATTGGACACAGTAAAACAAATGGCATTCCTAACTGCAGAAAAACAAAAGAACTTCCTCTTTACTTCTTGGCACTAACAAGACAGAACAAACTAACAGCAAGAAAAGTTCTGCAGGCCTTGGGCTTCATGGCATCATGCATAATCTTGGTTCCACATGCCAGACTACATATGAGAAAAACTACAGTGGTACCTAAAGAATTTATGGTCCCAACACAGGCACAGCCTAGAAGCAGAAATTCCACTAATCCCATGCCTAAAACAGGAGTTCCTATGGTGGGCTCAAGCATGCCAGTCAAACCCAGGCCTACCCTTTCACAACTATCAAGCAAGCCAAACCATCACAACAGACGCCTCAGACCTAGGATGGGGGCTCACATGCTGGACAAATGCGTGCAAGGATTGTGGACGAGGACCAGCTTCACCTGCACATCAACCTAAAAGAAATGCTGGCAGTAAAACTGGCAATCCAAAAATTCAGACCATTTCTCAAAGAAGGCCATTTGATGATAAGGACAGACAACACCACAGTCATGTGGTACATCAACAAACAGGGAGGCACTCATTCATACCCCTATGCAGAATGACTTTGGACCTTTGGAACCTGGCACTCAGCTACAACATCCAGTTACAGGCAATATTTGTACCGGAAAGGAGAATACTCTAGCAGACATGTTAAGCAGAACCACCTCGGATGCTCACGAATGGATGCTACACCCGACATCTTCAAGACCATCTCAAAGAAATGGGGAATGCCACAGATAGATCTATTCGCTCCCCTCTCAATCACCAGCTCAAAAATTCTGCACAAGGACATTCCACCCACTTGCATGGAAAGTGGATTCGCTCCTTCAGCTGGAAAGGTCTGACAGCATATGCATTCCCACCTCTTCCCTTGATACACAAGGTATTACTAAAAATCAAGGAGGAACGCCCAAGGATAACCCTGATAGCTCCAACTGGCCAAGACAACACTGGTACCCATTGCTGAGGAGCATGTCTCGGGACAAAATGTGGTCAATACCCTGATGCCTTTGATGTTAACTCAGAACAACTACAGCATCATGCATCCAAACCTAAAAACGTTGCAACTGACTGCATGGAACATCACATAGCAGCAACTAATCCAGAACTTTCCCAAAGGGTTAAAGACATTATCCTTGAAGCCCGCAGACCTTCAACAAGAAGGAACTATGCAGGAAAATGGAAAAGGTTTGTCATTTGGAGTGCTGAAAGAGGAAAATATGTGTCAATATAGATATTGCTAACATTCTGGAGTATTTGGCAGAGCTTCTACATACAGGCCTGTCCTATTCCTCCATCAAGATACATGCATCAGCTATTTCAGCAGAATATAGCTTTGATCCACCTGTCTTTTCACATCCTTTACTCAGGCAGTTCCTCAGAGGGATCAAGAATGTAAAACCTCCTAGGAAACCACCATTGCCAGCTTGGGATTTGAACTTTGTGCTAGAAAAGTTGACACTCACCTTTTGAACCAGCAGCAACAGCAGACCTACAGCATCTATCGTGGAAAACTGCTTTCCTACTGGCAATAACCTCAGCAAGAAGGGTTTCTGAACTTCAGGCCCTAATGGCAGTACAACCCTTCCTAATCTTCCACCAAGATAGAGTGTCCATGAGGACTAATCCTACATTTATGCCTAAGGTGGTATCCAGAGTGTCTTTAAACCAGGCAATCCACCTACCTACCTTCTTCCCAACCCACAAAACAGAGGGAAAGAATGCTGCATACCTTGGATGTACATAGATAGCTACGCTACTACCTGGACAGAACAAAAGTAACAGAAAACTGACCAGCTTTTGTAGCCTATGCAACAGGAAGGGAAGGAAAAGCTATTTCCAAACAGACAATCTCCAAATGGATAGGAAATTGCATACGATTCTGTTACTCCTTCCATGGAAAACTAATTCCACAGAACATAAGGCCTCATTCTACAAGGGCAACAGCCACTACCACAGCCTTCTTACGAGGAGTGGCAACCAAGGACATTATTGAGGCGGCTACTTGGACCTCCGTGCATACATTTGCCAAGCATTATAATTTACCTCTGTATTCCAGATCCCGAGCAGGGTTTGCCACTGCTGTACTGCAAGGGATCCTAACCACACCATAATCTATTCTTCCTCCTCCTTAGTTGGCTTTGGTATTCTACCCAGTTGTTATGACTGCAGATGCATCCATGAAGGACATAGTACAGTTTTGTACCTACCATAAATGTAGATGTCCGAACTGGATAGCATCTGCAGTCAGGATTACCCTCCCTCCTTCCCTCTGTGGTACTCCTAGGGTATTTACCCTTCTAATAGCTAGCTGGTGGGGAGTCTCTTATGGTGTATTTGTTTGTATATATGTACATACATGCTTATTTTTTGTGTTTGCCTCCTATCTTTTTGGAAACATTGGCATTTACCCAAAATTTAGCCTTCCAAGAGGGCAACTGGCATCTGGGGCAAGAAACACTGAGGAAAATGGCGTCGGCTGATGCCTTTATACCAAGACCAGCAGAGATGACGCCGGGTGAAGTGCGACATCAGCGAAGCCGGACCCGACTTTGGAATCCGGCCGATCAAGGGGTGCCTGACGACAGGACAACACAGTTGTTATGACTGCAGATGCTATCCAGTTCGGACATCTACATTTATGGTAGGTACAAAACTGTACTTTCTAGAAATTGTAGATGATCTATTTTCAGAGTCCGGCCTGTCTCCTGACTCTTTACCCCCTGCACCTGCTAAGCCAGACAAATACTACAGGGTCCCAGACGCTCATACATTTTTATATAAAAACCCTGCTGCTGACCCAGAAACTATATCTCAGGGTCCCAAAGGGGTCAAAGCTTCCACTGCAAAAAACCCTGTCCCCTTTGATAGGGATTCTAGGGCACTGGACAGATGGGGGAAGAAAGTTTACACTTCTGCTACCTTGGCTGTAAGGGCTTTAAATTGTCAGTTTCATATGCTTAAATATCAGCAATACTTAATGTCACTGCTTAAACAGAAAATGTTGTCAAATTCTGAATGTTCTGATAACAAGGAAATGCAGGATTTATTGCATGCAGCTGAACAAGTGGGAAAGCATACTTTGCAATGTGGTTTTGATTCACTGGAGGCCTCTTGCAGGGCCGCTGTTACGGGTTCTGTCTTTAGAAGGCATGCTTGGTTAAAGGAACAGAATCTGCTTAATCATGTTAATTCAAAATTGTTGGATGCTCCATTGCAGCTTGATACTTTGTTTGGTGTTAAGGCAGAAGAGGTGTTGAAGAAAGTGGAGGATAAAGCGAAATCCATGCAGTCAGTTAAGGATTTCCTACAGGTACAGCCACCCAGATTTAGCAGGAACTGGCCTACAAAGAATTGGTCCTTTCCCGTGTCAGGGAGGCCACAAAGCGGCAGATACAGACGTCCCAGAGGCAGATCTCAGCCCCAAGGCTCATACAGGCCTAAACAATGGGGTGCTTCTACCTCCAAAAGTGGAGAAGACAAGTCACAGCCATACAGGAAACAGTCCCAGTGACTTTCCTCTGCCAGTTCCAAGCACTTATCTTTTGTCAGCCCCTTTAGGGGGAAAACTAGGACTTTTTTCACCAAATTGGCGCATGATTACCCAGGACAAGTGAGTCTTGAACATAGTGTCCCAGGGCTTACAGGTTCCACTGTCACACCCTGCCAAGCTCAAAAGGTATGCCAGACCTGCCACACAATCAATGGGCAGAGGCACAAAAGCAAATTACGTCCCTCATGGACATGAGGGCCATTCAACAAGTACCACAGCAAGAGCAGGGGCAAGGATTTTACTCTAGACTTTTCTTGGTGCCCAGAAAGGACAAAGCCTGGAGACCAATACTGGATCTATCTATACTAAATACGTTTCTGGATGTTCCAAAATTCAAGATGTTGACTCTGCAGCAGCTACTGCCCATGCTGCGCAAGAAGGCTTGACTCGTAACTTTGGACCTAAAAGAGGCATACCTGCATGTCCCAATCAGACAATCTTGCAGAAGATACCTCAGATTCATAGCTGGCTCAATGCACTACCAATTCTCAGCACTGCCCTTTGGCTTATCTACTGCGCTCAGGGTCTTCACAAAATGCCTGGCACCAGTAATTGCATTTTGCAGACAAAGAGGAATTCAAATATATCCTTACTTGGACGACTGCCTTATTCAAGCAGAGAACAGAGACATTCTTCTAAAGCATCTGGCATTTGTAAAAAGATTACTAATTTGCCTAGGGTACACAGTAAACGAAAAGAAATCAAAACTAGTACCTTCTCAAGAGATAATATTCCTGGGTGCAAGCTTAAATACAACTGCCCAGATGGCTTATCTCACGCCAGACAAACAAAGGCAACTGACTTTTTACTTCAAAAAGTTGGCAACAAAGACCCAATTATCTGCAAGGAAAATCCTGCAGGCCTTGGGCTTCATGGCATCCTGCATTCTGCATTCTGCTAATTCCATATGCCAGACTGCATATGAGGAAACTACAATGGTATCTAAAAAGTGTTTGGACTCAACATTGCCACAGCCTGGAAACATTAATTACCCTCATTCCCTGCCTGCAACAGGAGTTTCGATGGTGGGCACAGGCCTGTCAACACAACAAGGGTCTGCTATTCACTTTACCCACAGCCAGGCAGACACTAACAACGGATGCATCAGATTATGCCTGGGGGGCCCACATGGCAGGAAAATGTATTCAGGGCACATGGCCCACAAGCCAGATGCATCTTCATATCAATCAAAAAGAGATGGTGGCTGTTCAGAATGCCCTGACAGCTTTCAAGGATCTAATTAATCCAGAACAACTACTAATAAAGACGGACAATACTACAGTCATGTGGTACATAAACAAGCAGGGAGGCACACATTCCTACCCCCTCTGCAGACAAGCAATGACCTTTTGGGACACAGCATTGGCTTATCAGGTTCACCTGCAAGCACAATTCCTGCCAGGAAAAATAAATACTCTGGCAGATGAACTAAGCAGAAACCTCATGGATCCCCACGAATGGAAACTGGATCCACAAGTCTTCAGCATGATAACAAGGAAATGGGGATGCTCAGACATAGATCTATTTGCCTCCCCTCACAACTGCCAATTACAGAGATTTTGCACTAGGACTTATCACAAACAAGCATGGAAAGTGGATGCCCTATCCTTCAGCTGGAAAAACCTAACAGTATATGCCTTTCCGCCACTGCCTCTCCTTCCCAAGGTACTCCTAAAGGTCGGACAAGAGAAGCCAAAAATGATACTGATTGCCCCAGACTGGCCACGCAAGCACTGGTACCCAATCTTAAAGAGCTTATCTCAAGGTCCAGCATGGACATTGCCTCAAACTTCTCACCTACTGACCCAACAAAACAATCAGATCCTGCACAGCCAATTCAGGACCCTAAATCTGGCAGCATGGCAGATATTGTAGCCATTCAGAACACTCCTCTTTCAAAAGCTGTTATGGATGTTATCTTGGAGGCCAGGAGGCCCAGTAGCAGAAAATCTTATGCAGAAAAATGGAAGAGATTATGTGCTTGGAACCAGGAACAGGGCATTGACACGTATGTACCAAATATTCCTCAGGTTTTACAATATCTAACTGAGATGCTGGACAAAGGCCTTTCCTTTTCATCAATTAAGATTCATGCCTCTGCCATTTCAGCCCATTACAATACGGAACCACCTATCTTTTCTCATCCTTTAATAAGGCAGTACCTCAGAGGGGCCAAAAACATCAGGCCTCCAAGGAGAGCACCAATGCCTGCATGGGACCTCAATTATGTCTTGGAAAAACTCACACTGCCTCCTTTTGAGCCAGCCTCAACAGCTGATATAAAATTCTTATCCTGGAAAACAGCTCTGCTCCTAGCAATAACCTCTGCAAGACGAGTTTCGGAGTTACAGGTACTCATGGCGGTGGAACCTTTTATCATTTTTCATCCAGACAGGGTTTCTCTGAGGACAAACCCTACATTTATACCTAAAGTGGTGTCCAGTGTGGCCCTCATCCAAACCATTCACTTGCCTACCTTTTGTCCGAACCCACAGAACAAGGGTGAGAGACTTCTGTATTCTTTGGACATACACAGACAGCTACGCTTCTACTTGGACAGAACTAAAGCTTTCAGAAAGACTGAGCAACTTTTAGTGGCATATGCTGCAGGATCACAAGGAAAGGCTATCTCAGAACAGACTATTTCTAAATGGATAGGACATTGCATTCGTTTCTGCTACTCACAGCATGACAAATCAGTGCCTAAGGGCATTAGGCCACACTCTACCAGAGCAGCAGCCACTTCAGCAGCCTTCCTCAGAGGAGTACCAACCAAAGGCATCTTAGAGGCTGCAACTTGGAGTTCAGTGCACACTTTTACAAAGCACTACCACTTACCTCTATACTCTAAATCCAGAGCAGGCTTTGCCACTGCAGTTCTGCAGGGCCTCATTGCCTCTCCTAATCCTATTTAGCCCAGCCACCCATCCTCAGCTTTGGGATTCAACCCAAGAGTAATGACTGCAACAGTGAAACACGATGAACATACTACAGTTGTGTACCTACCATAAATGTAGATGTTCGAGTATATTCACTGTTGCTGTCCAGGTTACCCTCCCACCGTCCCCCTTTCATTTGCTGGGTTTTATCAGTATTTCTCTATTCTATACAACCTATGTGGTGTATTTGCTTGTAGATGAAGGATATGTTTACTTTAGTGCATGCATGTTTATTGGCGTAATCTATTTACCCTACCCTTTTGGGGGCATCTGACATCTGGGGCAAGAAAAACTGAAGAAAATGGCGTCTGCTGCATCTTTTATACCCCTGGCGCACTGACGTAAGGGAAGAGGCGACAGCAACTGACACCGGACCAGGACTTTGGAATTCAGGCCGACTGCGGGTAGCCTGCCAGCAGGATAACCCAAGAGTAATGACCGCAACAGTGAATACACTCGAACATCTACATTTATGATAGGTACACAACTGTACTTTCTTCAATTTGCATTTGAATGTTGGTATCCCACAATTCCACTGGGGTGTATGGGGTTACATAATTATGTATGCAAATTGTATGCTAATCAGAATACAGATTTTTGGCCAGTTGTCCTACATTTCATGGGCCTTTTTCCAGATTTTTGATGTTTGCAGGTTGAGAGGTATGTTTCCTCTTCTGCTCCCTCAAGCTTATATGGTGTCTCTGGATCTCAGTGATGCTTATCTCCATATACTGAGCCATCCCCTTTTCAGGACGTTTTTACATTTCTCTGTTGCTTCCTGGCATTTTCAGTTTTATGCTTTGCCCTTTGGGCTTTCTCCTGCCCAAGGATATTCACCAAGTGACTCACTTCTGTGATTGGTTTTTGCAGGACTAAATGGATCCAAGTATTTCCTACTTGGATGACCTCTTGTTTCAGGCATCGTCTCCAGAGATCCTGTTGCAAAACCTTCATTTTGCCATTTCTGTTCTGCAAAGCCTGGGGTTCACAATAAACTTCAAAAAGACTTTTTTGACTCCTTCTCAAGACCATGTTTTTCTGGGATGCAGGATCCAGATGGTGCTTATGCTGCCATCCCTGCCTCCTCCCAAGGCCTTGAGACTCCTTCCTTTATTTCAAACTCTTCTTCCTCTGGCCTCTATTACAGCCAGGGAGTTTCTGAGAGCTCTGGGATTCATGGCATCTACTATCCCTATGCTTCCTCTGGCCAAACTCCCATGAGAAAGTTTCAGTGGTTTCTGAAGTCAGTTTGGCTTCAACATACGCATCTCCTAGAATATGTAGTTCCTCTTCTACTTTGTCTCAAGAAAAGGAACTTCACTGGTGGATCTGGCAGTTGTTTCTGAATCCAGGGTTCCCTTTTCATCTCTCTCTTCCCTTTTGGGAACTGTTCACAGACTCTTCAGATGTGGGATGGGGAGCAACTTTCGGCTCCCTAAAAGTGCAGGAGGTGTGATTGCCTCTTCAACAGACAGAGCACATCAGTGTCAAAGAGGAGAGCTCTTCTGCTGATGCTTCAGGCTTTTCATCCTTTTTTCTCCCATGGACCTCTCACAGTATTCACAAACAATATGACAGTGATGTGATATGTAAACAAATGGGGATGGAGGCAGGATCTTGTATTCTTTGCTAGTTGGCACTCCTAGTGTGTGATCTTGTGATCCAGTGTCAAGTGACTCTTCAGGCAGTTTACCTTCCCTTAGATCAGAAGATTATGGCAGACACTCTGAACAGGTCCTTAATTCAATCACATGAATGGATGCCTCACAGGGATGTGTTTCTGGACATTGGCAACCAGTGGGGTACTCCACAAATAGATCTCTTTGCCTGCCTTCTAAACAAACTTCTTTCTCTATTTTGTGCCAGAGTCCCAGGTCCACTGGTTTGGAAGATGGATGCCCTACTTTTTTCTTGGAAGGGGGTGTCTGTTTATACTTTATGCTTTCCCTCTCCTTCCCTCATTCCAAAAGTCCTGTTCAGAATTCAACAGGATGCTCACAAAATCTTGTTGGTGACTCCCTTTTGGCCAAGATTGGTTCCTTCCTTTGCATTTAAGCCAAGGGCAATCATCACAAATTACCTCACAGGGTGGACCTACTCACACCTGACAAGGGATCTCTCATTCATTCCCCACCTGTCCACTCTTCAGCTGACACTGTAGGTGATAGGATTTTGATTACACAGACACCTTTTTTATGAGGACGTGCATAGGGTCCTGCAGGAGACCAGGAAACACAGTACTATGAAATCCTACTTGTCCAAATGGAAGAGGTTTTTTGTTTGATGTCTTTCTCATAATTTGGATCCACTTTCTGTGCATGTTCCTTTGGTTCTCTCATCTTTGTGAATTGCTCAATGCTGGGTTGGCTTATTATTCTATTAAAGTCCACTTATCAATCTGTGCTTGTCTGCTTTATCTCCTCCTTTAGCCTCTAGATTTGAGGCTACAGTTCCTTAAAGGCTTCATTTTGTTAGGCCTCCCAGAAAGCCTGTTCCTCCTCCCTAAGATCTTAATTTGGTTTTGGAAAAATTCACTTAGGCTTCTGCTTCCTTACAACATTGCTTTTGGAAGTATGTTCTTTTGTTAGTCCTTATTTCTGCCAGACTGGTATATGAGCTTCAAGCCCTTATGACTTGTCCTCCATTTTTGGTCTTTCTTAAAGACAGGATGCTCTTGCTTACTAATTCTTCTTTTATGCCCAAGGTAGTGAATAAGTTGTCCCTTAATCAGTCTATTCATTTGGCCACTTTTTTCTCTTCTCTGCAATCTGCCAGTGAGAAGGTGCTGCACACGTTGGATGTGCATAGACAACTTAGATTTTATTTGGATAAGACTAAGACTATTAGGAAATCTGATCAGTTCTTTGTTTCTTTTCATCTCACATCTTTGTGATTTGCTGTACCCAAGCAAGCTATTTCTTCTTGGATCTCTAAAACTATTTCCTTTTGTTATTCCTTTCATGGTAAGAGCTTTCCTTATTCTGTTTAAGGCTCATTCTACTAGGGTTGTGGCTTCTTCTAGTGCTTTTTTTAAGGGTTTGGATATTAACTGTATTCTTAAGGCAGCTACCTGGACTTCTGTGCATGCGTTTATCAAAGCACTACAAGCTGGATGGAATCTCCAGAGCTAGAGCTGGTTTTGGTAGGATCATCCTTCATGGCTTCCTAGAGGGCTCTGCTGGTCCTTCCTCCTCCTTTCCTTCTGATCTTTGGCACCTTCCCTAATGTTATGAATACTGCAACAGTGAAATGGAAGGACATAGTACAGTTGTGTAAAATCTTACCATAATGGTAGATGTCCATCACTTCACTGTTGTAGTATTCACTTCCTCCCTACTCCCCCTGGTCCACTTGCCTTCTGGATGTACTGGTTAACCTTTTTCTATTCCTTGGATTGGCATTCCTACTGGGACTCTCAGTTCTGAGGATGGTGCATCTGGACGTCACTTTTATGCCCTATGCTGCGCAAGAAGCATACGTGTGACATATGACGTACCTTAAAGCAACCTAAAGGCTTTGGTATACTGGCTGGATGTTAGGCTGCTCTTGGCAGGCGATCCCTAATATTATGAATACTGCAAAAGTGAAGAGAGAGACATCTACCATTATGGTAAGATTTTGCACAACTGTACCTTGTCGTTGAATGAGATCAAATAAAGGTTAACCCAGGTGGCTGAGGAGAAAAACAGTGGGCCCATTTCAAAAAGAATTGTCTCTGAGTGTAAGTGACCACTTACAGCTGAGAGCAGATGTTTTGGAATCTGGTCCCTAGCTAGCCTGTTTGTAGGTAGACCTTGTACCGAACTGTGTCGCTTACACTGAGAGCAACTCATTGCAGACTTAAACTGAAAACATCTCTTGGAATCTAGCCAAGTGTGTTCTGCAAAGGAGAATGCATGGCATGTTAGCTTTTTTCCTTTGTTTTTAATTTGGATTGAAATTAGTATAGTTAACTCATTACAGCTGAGTGACGTCTCCAGGTGTTTCTGCAGTTACACCCTACTGCTCCTCTAGGCGTCAAATATTGCCTGTTCATATTTGCATTAATAATTCCAAAACCATGTTACATACAAGGTATTGGAAAATTTTATCTTGAAGCATACATGATAGCAAACACAATTGTATTTATATATGATCTCTGTCAATGGGTATTTGTTAAAAATGTAAGGTGATAACTTCAATTTCTAAATGCTGAAGCCACGCCTACTAGGAGTTAAAGGTGTACACTCAAAAGAGCTCTACTGGAGGAATAGCTGGATAAGCAGTGATATAGTGAAGGCTAGAAGCATACTAAGTTCTCAAACTGTATAGAAGAGAGAATATCTACATCATTTAATATACAAATAGGCCTAAAATACCACTTGTCTGTAATGGATGACTGCCATTATTTTCATAGTCAAGCACAACTTGGATCTGTGGATGGAAAACAGAAAATTTACCCCAGGACTGCCCCCAGTACTACTAATGGACAGAGATAGCTCCTAAATGTTTTATCCCTTGCATAGGTCCCCTCAGATTATCTGTGATATGATCCCAGTTATTCTCATTAGGGGTGATATAATTATTGGTCAAGGGATGGGTTAGGCCAATCTCTAACCAAATGAAATAGGTGAATTTGAGCACAAAAAGGGAAATTGGCTATGCTTGTCTATAAAAGAAGAGCAAAAGTAATGAGTGTAATATATATATATAAAATGTGTGTGTGTGTGTGTGTGTGTGTATATATACGGGTCTACTACCATTTGCCCAATTTACACTTAACCAAAATCCAAAACGCTGAGATGAGTCCACCGAAAATTGATTACATCGAAGCAGCGCATCGCCGACACTTTAAACAGGGAAACTAACCACTTGGTCACCAGGGTGAACTTTGCCCTCTTCCCCAGTATAGTGAGATCTTGGAGTTGGTATATTTAGTTAAGGAGGATATGGAGGGGCAAAGCCCCGCATTTGCATGGGTTGAATTACCATTCTTTTTGTTTTTGTGTCCTGGTGGCCAAGTGGTTAGTTTCCCTGTCTAAATTCGACAAATTGTAGTAGACCTCTCTCTCTCTCTCTATATATATATATATATATGTATATATATATATATATATATATATATATATATGTATGTATATATATATATATATATATATATATATATATATATATATATTTTTTTTTTTTTAATTAAATACAGATGCAGGCTCACAACATTGTGTGCAAGGAAAACCAAATGAGCTAACAGAAAAGTTTGTATTTGCTTGCTTTTACCATGAACATAATATGCAGTGGATGTTTAGTGACAGAGGAGTGGTGTGTAAGACACACTTGTAAAAGTTGACAAATCTTAAGTATGCTGTACCTGGTAGGGAAGTCAGATGTGGCAGAAGCAAGGCAGAAGAACTGAGTGAGTCACCTAATGTACTGGAGATTATTGTACAAACTTCAAAGACTTAAACAATATTAATTTAATGTGTCTAATCATGCTTTGACTTGGGAATGGGGTCTATTCTTGTTATGGAATTAGAAACCTAAAACATTTGGTGAAATTAAGATGACTGTTTGTGGAAAGACCCGGCAGAAGAAATAATGAGTGTTGGTGAAATAACTGGGAACTACGACGGTTAAGATTTGCAGTAATGTTTTGAACAAGCTGTAGTGAAAATATCATGTACCATGAAGTTTTATTTATTTATTTATTTTTAGTGCAAAATGGACAGGATTACTTCATGATGTAGTAAGAACTAGTGAAGATATGTATTGCCTGCTTTTCAGAAATTGCTAAGGAAAGGTTTTTATAAATCTGATGACTTTAAAATTGTTATTGCTAGGAACAACATTTTGAATATCAGTTGTTATTCGGTAGCTGCTCATAGGATATTATTGCATGTGTCATGCATCTTTTTTTTTTCATTAGTAAGTCTGTAGTTTTACCATACCTCTTTATAGAACGAACACTTGCTGCTTTATATGCTTATATGGACAGCTGTTGGTTGACTTAACATTCCAGTATGATGGAGAATCTTAAGCTGATTAGCCTTCTAGTGTGCCTTGTTTAGTAAATTGAGGGAGAATTGTGTTGTCAGGTCACACGAAGTATGGAAGCCCTGCCTACCTACTGGGAACTACCGTTTTAACAAAGAATACAGTGGGGGGATATATATATATATATATATATATATATATATATATATCTATATATATATATCTATATATATATATATATACATATACACACTACAGTTGTATAATTTGGACCAGTATTTGAATCTGCATTTACTTTCCCATGTTCATCCTACTCCTTCTGCCTCTCCTGTCTGTGGTTGCCACCTCCTACTTACATGACAATCACCTTCCTTCTACCAGAGGTTAGCCCTGTTGGCCATAGCTAATAATCATTTGTGGCCATCAGTTTGGGAAAAGATTACCTTTATTGGTCTGCTCCCTTACGTGCATTGCCATGGAGCAGGTATGCATGCATGTACTGGCACAATCATGAAACTGCTTGGCTGACCAGACTGGAATATTGCAAGATGTCTTGTAAGCTGTAGTACTTCCAGGCTTCCAGCTTGCTCAGCCTTGTCTGAAACCTGCACCATATCATACATTATTAGAATAGAACAGAGCATTAGTCTTCTGACATAGGATAACTGAAGTATATATGGCAGCTTTGTCTCCTCCAGAGAAGGCAGTTTTTACAAAGTAGTCACAGTCTTTTCTGGGGTTACCAAATGGGCAAGACCTGGAAAGAGGCTTGTTCCTTCTAGTCCTGCTAGATTAAGCTTGTGACACATTACTCTGTAGTCTAGCATCAGTGGTTGGCTCTGCTTATGGATCCAGTAGCACTGGACTTGGTTATTGGTTTTCATGCAATGCATACGCCAACATTTCTGATGACTGTGAAGCATGGCAACCCTTAGAGTGCCATGTGTCCTACAGCTGATGTAGTTCTGAAGTTTCTTTTCATAGCCATGTTAGCTTTGGGCAGTACAGTGGGCAGTCTGCTGCGAGTGGGTGAAAGTCAGGAAAGTAGCACTGAGGTTCTCCTTCATTTGTCTTTCCTAGGGGAGGATTCACTTTTGTGTTTGTTTGTACAAGCAGCAGTTGTCTGCACTTTGGAAACTTCCCCAGACTCAAAACTCCTCCAAATAACACGTACAATGCTCTGCACCTCCCCTCCAGATCTCATTTGCCTCACTTCAGCAAGCACTGAGAAGTGCTCCTAGACTCATTCATCGCACTTTTAAAAATGTTTGGTCTGCAATTTTGTATTCTTTTGTTTATATCATGGGATATTCAGGTTAGATCTTTCATTTTTGTATGCTTTTGGGCAGCATTTTTGACCTATACTGGTTTTAAGTACTAGTTCTTTCCTCCCTCCCTTTCACCAGGTCACCATTTTATTTTGATGCCTTCTAGATGCTTCACCATTAATATAATTTGTTTATTGTTTGGTAGCCTCCTTTCTGCATCACCAGTTGTGTTTAAAGCTTTCCAGAGATGTATCTTTCTACTGAGATTGGATCTTAGAGCACCTGTACCTTCCTGCCTCCTCAACTTTATTTATGAGAAGTTGATGATGCATTCCTTTGGTGTCATTAGCTAAAGTTAATGTAAAGTTCTTATTTTAGAAAATAATTTTTCTAGCAACAGTGATGTCAGCAAGTAGGATTTCTGAATTGCAAGCTCTTTCCCTAAAACTGAAGTACATCACTATTCATAAAGATTATGTATGTTTATGCATTAATCTGACATCTGTGCCCAAGGTTGTTTCAGGAAATAATCTTAACCAGTCTGTTAATCTACTAGTGTGCCTCCCCCAGCATTCTAACACTGGAGAATATTTGGTACAATGTTTCAGTGTACGCTAGCAATTAAAATTTTACCTTGACGGAACAAACAATATTGGAAAGAATTGCCAGTTATTTTGTTTCCTTTGCACCCGGCAGAGCAGCTCAGAAAATGTCCAAGGTCACCTTGCCCAGGTAGCATTCCGTTCATATTACCTTTTCCTATGCAAAATATAGGACAACTTTACCAAACACAGCAAAGGCTTATTGTACTTGGGCAATAGTAACCGTATCTCTCTTTAAGAACTCCTATTTCAGTGATATCCAATTAGCTACAGCTTGGGCTTCTGTGCACAGTCGTAAGACAATATAAACTGGGTATGATCCCAAGTTCTGGATCTACCTTAGGGTTACTACTCTTCCTGTTATTCTTTTTTTTTTCCTGCTCCCCCAGGATCTTGCATAGTGGTTCCACTACTAGTGCCCAGCTGGCCCATTCTTTCTGGGGGGTATAAAATCTGGGAAGTCCTGGCTAGGCAAAAGCCCTGTGGTCCATTCATTTCATCTGAGAAATCCCAACCAGCTTTCCTCTTCCTGGTAAGATTCAAGTGGTAGGGATCAGGCCAGCTTGCTGACCCTAGAGGGCAGTTTAACTTTTCCTCCTGAGACTACCTCCTCCCCCCAGCAGCTCCTCTGTCATGGCTGACTCATGAGGGGGAAGTGTGCCTCCACATTTTTCCTTGGCTGCTAGTGTGAGATGCACAGTGATAGCTTGCAAGCCAGAGGCACCCTTCGGCAAGGGTAAGCTTGCAGTGGCTGTTTACTCCTGTCCTCCCCTGCCAGTTCCTACAGGGGCACAAGCCATTATTTGAGCTCAGATCATCATGCGGCTTAATCAAGGCTGTATTTCTCTGTGCCAAAGAACTGGCACCCTTTGTGATATTGTGTTACATTGCAACCAAGAGTAGAGGCCAGGGACTCTGTCCTGCTGTTGAAGCAAATGGACTGGATCAAATAAGATGTAAGAATTATGTACTTACCATAATGTTAATTCTTCATAATCCATGTTTGCTCAATTCACAGTAAAATCTCACATTCCCCCATCGTAGTGCAGATCATCTCCTTGCAACGAGATAAAACAGGAAGCTTTTATACATGCAGAGGTTCTCAGCAGTAGTTATAAGAGGGCAAACTCAGTCTGAAGAGAAGGAGAGACCCAGAGGATTATGAGAAGAAGTGGCAGGGATATGGTGCCTGAGAGAGTTTCAGAAGTACTAAGTGGCTGTACATTGTGGTTGCCAGTCCTACTGTTGATGTGAACAGACCGGGATCATAATGTTCTAACATAATGGTAAGTACATCTTCTCCTGTACCCTGGATTGCCCTATTTTAAACTCACTGGAACAAAATCCCAATCCATGTTAGGCAGAGCCCCTCAATGACCCTCTTCAAGAGAAATCTTGACGAGTGGATGGGAGATCGTAGGTTTACCCCTGGGATCTCTTCTGTGTCCCTACTAGACAGAGGCACAGTAAACTAACCTTAAAAGGGCTATCTTCTGTGACCTACTATACAGAGGCACAGTCAACTAATCTAAAAGGGTGGCGAAAGCCAAGCACACTCTGGCTAGGCTTATAAATGCCCTAGGGCAGATAGCCTAGTATCAACCTCTGAACCTATGAACTTGGATAAATTCATAATAGTTTTATGCAGAATTCAGTACAAGATTTATTCTGAGTGTCAGAGTAGTTAGTCATTTTTTAAAGTCTGATAAAATATGCAGATATCCATGTATGTATTCCATATCCTCACATTTTGCAGGCAAAGAATAATTGTTTTATATTTTGAGTCCTGTACTTATCAAAGTAGTTCTGCAAGCCTTTATATTCCAGAATTATTGCTTATCCTTGCATAGACTTATGTAAACTGTTCAAAACTGAATAGCTGACATATTCTGTAACTGATTTTTTTTATTGAAAAAAATCTAAAATTGGCAAGTCACACCCCGGTAGATCTTATAAAACTCCAAAAGAGGGAGTTTGAATGAATTAGTGCTTTTTTCTTTTTTACTTTGTTGCACTGTCCATAGCTCATTTGACAATATGATCAAGATGGCAAAAAACAAAAAAAAGAGAGAGACTGATATTGGATGTAGGATTCTGTTTCTGTAATTTGTCAAAACAGACAGATGTACATGCAAATAACCCTAGGCTCTTCTCCTAAAATCTGCTGTTTACCTGTCTTTCATATGTAAGCATCCAGACCTTTAGGCCTACTGTTTCCACATCCTGAGGTACTGAGGTCTGTACTTCATGTTACATCTTTTTTTTTTTTTTTTAACGCGTATTAAGTAAATTAAAGTATACCCCTGCTTGAACTGGATCACTGATTATTGTTAAATGAATTGTGCCAATTCCTAGGAAACCAAACTGCTTTAATCCTGCTGGAACTTCCTACATGAGTAAACACTGCTCAGTACTCAGTGTTTCTAACCGTGTGCAAACCTCCTTAAAGGCAGCCAATGGAATGTATTATTAACTTGTCGCAGAAAGTTATATTCAGCCTCCAAATAAATGACATCAAATTCTCAAAGTGCAAGTGGTGTACTAAGCATCCTGACAATATGAAAATTAATCACAAAGGAATATTACCGTTTGTTAGTCTCTAGAATAAGAAGAGCAAAGTATAAAACTTAGTGTACTAGATGTACTCCGAGAATTTCATGTCACTTATTTGGAGGCTGAAAAGAAAGATGGCCAAACATGATCTTCGGGCTACACAAACATTTGATATTGTCCATTCCCCTGTGTTTATGGTTTAGTTATGCTAACTATTTAGACACTCAATTTGAAAATCTTAGTATTTCACTATTTGCCAGTTTTTCTAACAAGAGGGTATGTTTCAGTGTATTGGGAGGCATTCTTTATGGTCAGTGAGACTATGTTATCATATAACCCAGCAGATTCATATTGAGTCGCTGAAGGCAGTTTCAGCAAATGTAAAAACATTGACTTGCCGAAAGTGCATTTAACAAACATCTTCAGGAAAGTTTTCTTTGCTAAGGGTTGGCGGGCAAGCCCCCTCCTGTACTCCTGGTATGGAGAAAAGGGTCACATAACAGTGGAGAAAAAGGCAAACACTACTGTTGCAGAATGTGATTTCAGTAAACTACCTTAGGCGATCTGATGTGCTTCCAGCCCAGCATCATGCGACCAGACAAAATTTGAAAGCATGGTGAGTGTCACTATAGTGCCATAATCATGCTGAAGGATGTATTTTGTACCAGCTGACATCACATATTCTTTAATTTGATCAATATCCATTGGGTTTTGCATGTAGTGTAGGGAAGACTTATAGACGGTTTCTTTTTTGCTGTAGTTACAGCTATAGTAGACCTTTTCCTGACAGGTGGTTCAGGACAACATTCATGCTTTTTTTGAAATTGTAACTTCTCTATAACATCTGTTGAACAAGTATCCAAAGTTGGAACAAGACCTTCACAGAGTCCTTTATTATAGACAGATTTTATGCCTGGATCCAAGTGAAATTTTAATTTATTTACTTATTCTGTTTTTATTGTTTCTAATGACATATTCTGTAATATATAAGAATTGTTCATAACAGAGAGTCCCAACTTTAACATTTACTGTTCACTGTTAAGAAATATTTAATTTTCTGCTTCAAAAGCATTTGTGCAAACTTCCAGTGTAATTGTAGAAGTTTAACACATTCTTCATTTATGTGAAATGTTTTTTTTTTGTCCTGTTTGTGTATGGAGTTTCACTTGAAGTAAAAAAAAAAATCGTATTTTCTTGTCCTTTGATTGTGATCTTGTCATGGTGGAGAAGTTGGTGTACCCTTGCATTCTCGAGAGCAGTGGTCCAACCTTTTTTTGCACCAAGGAACCGGTATCAATATAACAGAATTTTCCATGGACCAGCCATCGCGCGGCACGCATAATAAAGTAGATATTTATTTATTTATTTGACATTTGTTTAATGAGGAGGCCAGACACACTGAGAAAAGCTCCAAATAACAATAAAAATACAGTTGGCAATAATTACCAAAAAAATAAGTGTACATTCTGCTCAACAGCATAACATTGATATACTATGGTTGAAAGGTAAGTAAACCTAATGGCAACCTTATTGATTTTATGTTTATAAGAGAAATATTTAAAGTTTGTCCCTATTATTTGGCTCTGTCCAGCATACCTCTGAACTATACAGATTTTCACAGAATGTCCAGATTTTTGGTCTTTTTCTCATAAAATTGTTGTTGTTTCTGGCTAATCACTAGCAGATCATTAAAGCTGAAGTCAGAAAATAATGGCAGTTGTTTCATACTTCATACCCTTCAGAAAATTAACACTAATGCAAAACCTGTATTTCTATAAGCTTTTGAAGTTTGTAAGAGCAGTACATATTTTGGGCCTTTGTCCCCCCCATTATTTTTGGCTTTGTCCAGATTTCTTCATCTAAGTAAGAGGCTGAGAGGTACAGTGTGTGTGTGTGTGTGTGTGTGTGTGTGTGTGTGTGTGTGTGTGTGTGTGTGTGTGTGTGTGTGTGTGTGTGTGTGTGTGAGTGACAGAGAGAGGGGGAGAGAGAGAGAGAGAGAGAAAAGAGCGAGAGGGATCACTGGCAGCAGCAGCAATGAGGTTTGTGTACCTTTCGTTCATACCACACACACACACACACACACACACACACACACACACACACACACACACACAGTCTCTTTTGCATTCATGCACGCATTAACTCACACATCGCTCTCGCTCTTTTCGGATCTCTCACTCACAGTCACTCCCTCATTTAAACCTGCATTCACTCACACATCACTCTTACTCTCTCCCAGTCAAACACACACACAGTCACACCCTCATTCATACCTGTATACACATTGCTCTTACCCTCCCGATCTCACACAGTCACTTCATCATTCATACCTGCATTCATTCACACATCGCTCTGTCTGTCACACCCACTTAACGCATTCATTCACACATCGCTCTCACTCTCCCGATCTCACACACACACACACACACACACACACACACACACACACACACATACATATATAGTCACTTCCTCAGTCATACCTACATTCATTCACACATCGCTGTGTCACACCTACATGCCACACACCCACTTATGCATTCATTCATACATCGCTCTCACTGTCTGTCAAACCCACATGCCACACACCCACTCACGCACTCATTCATACATCACTCTCACTCTCCCGATCTCACACATACACACACACAGTCACTTTCTTATTCATACCTGCATTCATTCACACATCGCTGTCACTCTTACGATCTCTTACACACACACACACACACACACACACACACACACACACACACACACACACACACACACACACACACACACACACACACACACTCTTTTGCTTTCCTGCACACATTCACTCACACACGCAGACAGACACATAAACACACTCATACAGGCATTCACTTACCTGACGGCCTGATACCAAGTGCTCCACGGTCCGGTGGTTGAGGACCGCTGCTCTAGAGATATGTTCTCTGGAGCTTCATGCTTCTGTTAAGGTTACCCTTGGCAAACTTGTCTGAGAGGTGGGTTCTAGACAGATATTTGCCCAGAATGCCCTCCAGGATTGTGAAGATTGCCTCTAGTAAGGATACCTAGCCCTAGCCGTGGAACCAGACCTGAGATTGGTGTTCCCTGACAGGTGCCTAGTATGTGGTTACCCATGTATGCCAGCTGGAATCAACCAGAAAAGTTTTTCTTGGAGTCACTTTGTTGGGTCAGTGGGTAAAAGTGGAGATCAGGTGCAGTGCCAGTCAAAACTGGTAGAAGTAGGATGGAGTAAGATGGACTAGATATTATCAATGGAAACTAGCTGTTTGGACATGGATTGGAACATTACCTCACTGCTGGAGAAGGAAACAGAGCTTATACAAGAGTTTGTAAAATGCCAGATCTAGCTTGCCTTACCTGTACACATAGCATTGATGCTAGAGTCAGACTTCATGGGGGGTGATTTGTATCCTACTGTGGTGATTTCCTTCAGGAGAGGCCCTGGTAGTGTGGGAGTAATCACAAGCTTTCATCTGGGCGCCTTTCAGTTGGAGCTTTTGCCAGCAAACAGGAAGGTCACAACAGTGTGATTGTAATCTGTGAAAAGAAAAACTGCTTGTATTGTTTATGCATAGGAACATAATAGCTCTTTTAAGTATTCAGCCTTCTTAGAGGCTGTGAGCATGGTGCTTAAAGTTGTACCATCTATAGATTATGCGGGTTTCTATTGAATTGTCAACAGCTTAGGATGTCGAATGCTTAATCATAGACACCTAAGCGTCGAACACTTACAATAGCGAATGGCCACATCATCGAATTTGCGTGGCTGTTATCAGGAATTTGCCCTTTCCCCAATGTAGAGTGATCTCGGAGTTGGTATATTTAGTTGGAGGGGCTGCAGCCCCCTACATGAGGGGGTGTGGGGGGTGAAGCCCCCCCCCACACTATGTTTAGGTGTGTTTGTTTATTTTGTTTACAGACGGACACCCAAATTCTTTCCCGAGGAAAGAATTTGATGATGTGGCCGTTCGCTATTGTTAGCTTTCACCACTTAGGTGTCAATGTTTTAGGATTTGACAACCTAAGCTGTCGATGTTATGATACAGATGCGATTCTGCAGCCCTACCAAGAGATGTCAGCATTCACATGGAGATTGATAGTGTGCCTGGAGTGCACTTGACTTGCTGTTGGACTTCTGTGCCAGTAATGGATTATGTATAACAGACACCATGTTCAAACATAAGGAAGCATGGTACCAGAGTACCTTAGACATCAGTCCAAAAGCCTTGTGTTTCAGACATTTGGGCTAGGAGAGCTGCTGAGCTGTCAGCTGATCACCATTCAGAAGTGAAGTGGATTAGATGGGGAAGCAAGTGGACAGATCTTTGAAGCCCAGATGTGTACAGATGATATCCTGGGTGTGCCTTGCCAAAAAATCTGTGCAGGATGATTTCAGATTTCACCTCCAGGAGAGCTTTCCCATATGTCTGCAGAAGAGCAGTAGCATGGAGGCTTGAATGAACCCTTTTCAAGACCTCAATAGTCAAGGCAGTGACAAGGACCTGTGGGCCAGAAGGAAGTAAATGCTCTGAGGAAGCATACTAGTGGTGAGGGAAACTGCAAGGTCAAATAAAGAGGGTTTCCATGCAGACCCCTGGGTTTCTCTGATTAGATACAAAAAAGCCAGGAAGGCACCAGTAACAGTAGTCGACAAGTTAAGATCCATTTACAAGAGGATTTTGCTAAGACCATGGCGAATGACTTTTGGATAGCCTCAGAGGTTCTGGCAAACCACTTAGTGTCTGATGAGAGGAAGTAGTTTATTGCCCAGGTTGTTCCCAGAAGGGATGGAGAAACACTGACCTTTACTGCAGTCATTGTTGAGAGGTAGAAGGAACACTTTAAGGACCTTTGAATTCAGTGAATGTGCCCTCAATGCCAGAAGCAGATAGTGGAATTAAATCCGTAACATTTCAATAGATGATGTCACTGCACTGATTAAACACTTCTGTTTCGACAAGGCTGCACAAGTGAAGAAGAACATCCAAAAATGCTGAAGGGATTGGACATTGTTGAGGTGCCATGGTTAACATACATTTTCAGTATTGTGCATTATGTGGAAGGCTGGGACAGTACCTCTGGATTGCCATTGTTGAGGTAGTGGTCCCCATTTTAAAGTAGTGGGACAGGAGGGTATGCTTTAGCTGTAGAAAGATCATACTGCTCAACCTTTGTGTGAAGGCATAACCCAGGGTGCTAAAAGAGGTTTTCTGCAGTAGTCAAGCTACTGCTTCAGGATGCAAAATGCAGATTCTGTCATTGCCAGAAAAAGTGGGACAACTCTGTTTTTGCACAGGTATGGTTCTTGTACAGGTATTGTAGAGGCCAGGACAGTTCACCAATCTTATCTTCATCATGTATAAGATGAGACAGTGGACACAAAATTACAAGCAAGCTCATTTGTACTATGAATAGCGTTAAGGGGTGAGAAAAGCTCTAACAACATTATATGCTTGTTTACAGGGAGATGAGGACAGTCATTTGACGATCTTCTGCTTTTATTATCTTTGGCCAGTCACAATGAAGAACATGAAAATAATCCTGTGAGATTCTTATTTTGGCTTGTTCTTTTGTTTCATGCCATTGTTATCTGTCTTTGTGAAACACAGTGTGTGTAGGTCATGTGCACTTTTAAGGAGTTCTACATCAGCTGTTTTATTGGCAGTTGAAACTCCATAGTTCGCTGTGTGATGTGCTCAGGTTTGACTAATTTCAACTGTTTAGCTCCTGTTATTCTAGTGGGATTAGAATATATGTTTACAATTGCACTGCAGGCTTGCTTCTGTTTTACAACACTGCCTCCGATGAAAGGGGAGTGGTGCACTAATGAACAATGTGTTATGTTTATTGTACTCAAGAGAGCAGTAATGTAATTTTGTTTATGGTATAACTCACAGATCCAGGCTGCTTTTTAGCACCAGTGATTTGTTTTGAACTAGGTAGACATAGTAATGAGTTACAGAAGACTAGATAATGGATAGTGTTTTTACTTAAGCATACAGTAAAAAGCTGCATGGCATTTAGTATATGAATGAGTTGATGCAGTGCAATTTTAGAGGAAGCATTCATGGTCTCTAAAGTACACTTCTTCCTCAACAACAAGCAGGAAATGGTTTGCCCAGATGCTAAGCCTTTCATCTTGAATTAGGTAACTCCAGCTGCAGGAATGCATTGCAGACACAGCAGCAAACCAGGATTATCAATCTAAGGGATGTGAAGCTTAACCAATGGAAGGCTTGACTGGATAGCCTTATCATCAGTACTTGGATATTACAAATAATATAAATAAAAATGCAGGGTTAAGCATTTGTGAAAGTTACTGCAAAATGAGTTAGATGTATTCTTCACTTTGCAAGAAATCAACAAAAAATGTGTAAGGTTGTGCACTGCTGCAAAAGCCACTTGAACAAAATTGTTGCATGTATGTACAGTGCATCTTACTTTTCAGCTTCGTTATTCCAAGCTGTTTGGGTGTGAAATAACTGATGACTAAAATATATCTTAAAAAAGAGCCTATACAGTTTAAAGTTGTAAATGATAATTTATACAGAACAGCTGCAGTATAGGGGTGTACTTATGCTGTAGTATTTATTTTCAGTGGGAAAATTGTGTGCAGTTTTGTTCGTTTCTCCCGTATGATCACAGACCTTTGTCTTACACTTTTATCGAATGAACTGCAATGTGTCTTGCACACACCCCTGTTTGCAAGTACAAGATAGGCTGTTACTGTACTCAGTTGCCCACTAAAGATTATTTTTGGTGCAGCGGTTAGCGTTGTCTCCTCGCAGCAAGAGGTTCTCCAGTTCGATTCTTGGCTGAAGCTCCTTCTGTGTGGAGTCTGCATGTCCTCCCTGCGGTCAACTGAGTTTTAAAGACATGCAGGTAGGTGTGTGTGTATGTGTGTGCCTTCTGTGAATGTTGGGTGCTGGGCTGGCAACTCGACACCATAAAACCACCACTGCCAATCAATCTGCAGACCAGTGATCTGCTGTGATGACTCATAACTGGGAAAAGCCAAAAGACATTTTTTGACAGCACTATGTAATTGATACTGATTTACTTTGTCTTTTATCATTTCCAATATAGCTCTTCCTTTGCACATATTTTTCACTTTCTCCAGGAGGTTATTATTTTTGATATCCCTTTCTGGCATCTTCTTTGTGCCAGCTAGTGCCTGTGCCACTCCAGAAATAAATTTTATATCCTTATGATTTCATGTTGTATATCCCTTCTTAACAAACATAAACTTGGTTGCCAAAGTTGCTCATTTCTAGGGAAGTGTGCCTCTGATTAGCAGCTGTTTTTTTTTTCTTGAGTGTACTCTGAACCAGTTTGGGCATCTCTGATATTTGTGGTGATTATAGACTGTTTATGTCTTAGTGATCAGGCAGAAGGGTATTTCCATTTCCTTACGCTCCCCCAACCCTGATAGTATGTTTGGAATCCATTGATCCATGAATGTGTGACACTGTTTTGTGTAGAGCTTTTGAGATTGAACCTAGTCATTACTACCTAGAAAAGCTTTTATAAAAAGTGACCTTGCCTGGTGTCCAGGTTAAGAGTAGATAGAAGCTTAGGGTATCTTTGTTGAATTTGCTTGCATAACATTGTGGACCTGTTTGCTTATTGATTTCTTTAGACTTTACCTTATGGGGTTTGTTCACTAGCCCAAGGTACCAGATAAGTTCTATGCCTTCAACAGTCTCTGCTTGTGCATTATGTACTGTTTCTAGTAAACTTTTGTTATTGTTGTTGCAAGGTCATTGGAAAAACTACATCCTATATTTCCTTGTATGTTCTGATCTGAGGAAGCAGTTACTTAAATTATTAAAGAATATGACTGCACATAAGATCTTATAATATATAGTGATGTTCTAGATGATATTTTGCCATGGTGATGATGGTGATTATGTAACTCTGAATTTCATAATAACACAGTGATAAGTGTTTCTGGCTTGTCCAGCACTCTGATAGTGTAGCATTTAAAGATTGTTGGTATAACTCAGCTTACCTAGGATAGCACTACCCTATCATTTAAAATATTAAAACAACAAGTTTATACTGGTTTTGTAAACTGGGTGAAAAATACTCTCTTAATTGTAAATAGAGTAAAAACACCATACATTTTACATAACTAAGTTATTAAGAAATGGGAGCAACCATCATAAGAATTTGTCCCTGTACTTGGGTTATACTGACCAGTGAGTGCCATTCTTTGTATATTTTATTTATTTTGCTCTTTAGCTGCTTGTATTGTTGGTTCTGTCCTGTACAGCTCAGTAGTTTTGGTGGTAATGGTTTGCTACAAAGCCCTCACACTCACTTTCTTGGTAACATCAGCAGCATTAGCGTGGGGTACACCACACTGAAATAAATGAAGACTGGAATTAAATACATGTTTAAATCCTATACAGGTGATTTAGGGGCCAGTAAAGACTATTGCTTACCTTAAAAGCCCTTTTGAAGGCGAGTTTTTGATTTCATCTCTCTACTTAAAGATCACATTTAAAAGCATGAAACAAACTTTTCTTTCAAGCAAAAAAGTGTTCGCATGCACACTACACTTTTTTGCAAGAAAAGAAAAGCTTGTTTTGTAGCCTTTAAAAAATATAAAGTTTAAAAGCTGCTTCCAAATATGGAAGACAAAACATACCAAGCTGTGTTTACGACATGAATATTCATGGGTGGGCAGGATGTGCTTAAGTCACTTTGAGTTCCAGCTCTAATTATGCTGAATTAGAGAAGTTAGGTACATTTAAATTAGTTATGTAGTTACAAAACATAACAGCTGGGCAAGTAGTTGTCATATTAGCTTAGTGCTTAGGAGCATTGCTACCTCAGAGCACTTGGTTTTCCAGTTTCATAGGTTCATTGGTAGGTACTAGGCTATTGGCCCTAGGGCCTATATAAGCTTAGCCAAAAATGTACCCTGGCTTTCGCCACCCAAGAAAATTATTTTCGTGTGCCCCTGTTGAGCAGAGCCACAGAAGTGATCCCTGGGGTGAATTTCTTATTTCCTATCCAATCTAAAGTGTTGTGTCACCACCATGCATTTCACTGCCAAAGTCTTGAACTCACGACCCTGTACACTACAGTTACAGCAACATACCACTATGCCAAATCAGCTGTTTTCATTCTTGGATGTAGTGCCTTCTGTGTGGAGTTTGCACATATTTCTTGTGTCAGCATGGGTTTTTCACTGGGTTCTCTGGTTTGTTCTACATTTGCAAGACATACCATAAGTGAACTGTCAGTTGTGTTTGTTGTCTGTAGATTTGTTTGCTGTTGATTTTTGTGAGGTATTAAATAAGATGCCTGATACATTGTGTTTCTATAAAGTTTTGCTATAGCTGAATGACAGAAATTGTATGTTAAAGTAAAAGTCCACCCTCAACTACAGTTTAACTCAACACTTGGGTTTCTTTTCTCCCTACACTATGGGTCCAGTATGGTTTAGTTACCTCAGACCTGCCTGCACTTTATTAAACTTTCATTTCTTTGCCATGGAGTCAAAGGAAGGGAAAGCCTACCCATTTCTTTTTCTCCTCTTTTTAACCTTAACCTCTTGCATGGTTTGCTAGAGGAATTTGTCTCCACCTGTATGACATGCCACAGTTGCAGGGAAATCAGTAGTTTTTCCTGTTGAGTACTGCCTACATTTCTATATAGGTAGCCCTCCGTCTTGATTATGTCAACAGTTGCTATAATAAAAAACAGTGTAGCGGAACTTTTTCCACTGCCTTTTTTGTAGAGCAGAAGAGAGTATCAGTGCACTTAGTTGACCACACATTTGTATAGCAATCTTCTTTTGAAGGGAATCTTTTCTTTAAAGGCAATATTTTTTTAAACAGTAGTGTTTTAGTCTTATGCACATCACAGAGGGCTACTACTTTGTCAAGCTCTCAAGGATTATGGTTGGGATTAAGCGTTAATGTGCTACATTGTGGCAAATCACTACAAAAGAAGTTGTAAAATTTAATGCATGAAGACATTTGTACTTTAGTCTAACAAATTTCATTACAAAAAAAATTGAATAGAAGGCTCTACCCGTTTTATACTGTGGTTACAGGGTAAGGACGTGGGTAATTTGAGTTGTAAAACACTTTTGTGCTAAAACAGAAACCATATTTCTCCAACATTCAAGATAAAAAGCAATAATTTCCATATTGCAGAGTAGCCTCTTAATTTCTTTGGTCAACAATTCTAGACAAAGCCAAAAATAATGTGGGGGGGGGGCAAAGTCCCCAAATCTGAGACAGTTTTTGAATATTACTCTAACTTAGTTAAAAAGCTAATATAATAAAAGGTTTTACATCAAATTACATTTTCTTATTCTAAGAATTAAGCCTCTACTGGAATGGAGAGATGAGATTTTTGCCAGTAGGGATGACTGCAAGTAGGAGTATAGAAAATAGGCAACAGGGAGCTGGAATTTATTGGAGAAAAATGGCAAAGGATCCAAGGTATTGGAAGCAAATACCTTGAGAGGGAATGGTTATAGAGTGGGATGAGGACAAGAGGAAGTATGGATTGCATGTAAGAGACTGGTTTCCATATCCGGGATTGATATCAGAGTATAGGCAAAGAGAAACGGTAGGGAGTGTTAAGTGAAAGACCAGGTCTGGTACAGTGTTTAGCTGAGTCTGGAAGCAGAAGCTGATGTTAACAAGGGATAATTAGTGGGGCATCTAAAATATTGCATGGTAACTGTAAAAGATCGGAAAGGCAATTTACAAAAGAGCAATGGGAGGACATATTTATGGTTTCCAAGTATGCAGCAAAGTCCAGATGTTTTGGATTTTTGCTTGGAAGTGTTTGGTTATGTATTTGTATACCTAAAGCAGACTTCAAAGAAATTTTCACTAGGTAGAGAGCAAATGCTGATATGTGATGGGGAAAGAGAAAGGTAACTGGAAAAAATATTTTGTGAGTGTAACAAGATGGACATTTTTTTAAAAATTCCATACAGGGTACTTTATCAGAAATGTAGGGAGATTAATTGGTTGTAACTAAGGAAATGATTGATGTGAAGTTATTCTATCTCGCCATTCATTCTTACTGATGGGTTCGGAGCTGATCCTCTGCTCCGACTCGGCCAACTGCAAAAGCTCAAGGTCTTCAACCAGCTCGAGGTCAACTCCCTATCTCATGATGCACCCTGATCTTCCCCCAGATCTCGTTTGCTGTTGCAACTTGATCAGACGTTCACCAGCTCTGGTCATTGAATAATTTTTCTTTTCTTACAAAAAATAGATGATGTAATAGCTTAAGTGGTTATTTAGTCATTTAGATAGATAGTTTGTAGTTTGTATTTAGATCTTTTACAATACTAAGATTGTATAGGTAGTCATTATGGCCTTTTTTTTTTTTTTTTTTAGGCCTTCTTTTCTCCCTATCTCAATCTCAGCCAGCTTAATAACTGAGAAATTAGTGGCCATGTTTTTAGGCCTTTTTTTCTATTTCTCTTCCATATATAAGATGGTGTGTTTATTAGATTATAGTCCTTATTTCTCGCAGGGCACATAATTTTTCTCCTTATGTTAATAATTATAAAAGAGTGTGTTGTGTTAGGTTTTAGCTCTTCTTTTCACGGGCCACATAGTTGTGTTTAATAATAGTATTATAATAGAAGTTATAGTATTATATTGCGTGTGTGTGTGTGTTGTTAAATTACAGCTCTTCTTTTTATACAAGGCAGTTAAATATTTTCATTGTGTACTTAATTCTTAAGCCTTCTTTTCACAAGGCTTTACTAGCTTTATTGTGTGAATCTTTACTGTTAGAGCCCTCCTTTTTATAGGGCATTGTTGCTGTGTTTACTATTGTTGGTTTTTTGCCTTTGAAAATATCTCAGCAGGAGAAGGAGAACGCCAAGTCTGGCTTCAAAAAATGCCCTAGATGTGGGCAAAAGATGTCCATAACTAATGGACATACTGAATTTGTCTACTGCTTGGGTGAGGTACACCTGCAGAAAAGCTGTGCTATATGCAACTCCTTCAGCTCAAGAGTGTTGCATGAGAGAAGAAGAAAGCTAATGGATAAGGGTCTGCTGAAATCCTCTTTTCAAGAGTCGCTGGATAAGTCAGACAAGCACTCCAAAAAGACGGAACTGACAAAAAAAGTCGTCTACATCGAAATCAGCTTCTAGTAAAGCTTCGACATCGGTTCCACAGCCTTTGGAACAGACTGCCATTATGGTTAGGAGGGGGGTCCCGGACCTTGGAGCCAGTATCTCCTACCTTAAAGTCCCCTGTATTGCAATTGGTGGCTTCGTCACATTCTTCATGGGCCTCAAGTAGACTGTCTGATTTAGATGTAGACCGCGTGGTGAAGAAGCTTCTACAGATACTGGCGCTGGCAAAAATCTTATCGGCACCGACCCCAGGGGCTTCAGAGCCGACC
The DNA here is from genome assembly GCF_019279795.1 of Protopterus annectens. NCBI lineage: Eukaryota > Metazoa > Chordata > Ceratodontiformes > Protopteridae > Protopterus > Protopterus annectens. The sequence continues at coordinate 1,478,737,961 of NC_056735.1, read as the reverse complement.
TTAGTTCCTCCTACATCTTCTGTTCCACCTCTGATCTGCATGGAAGTTTCGGAGTCGGAGAGCGCGGAACTGGTTATGGTAGACCCCTCTGGTCCGACACCTACTTTAGGTTTTTCGGCCCCAACTGCCCTGATGTCTTCAGCGCCGACCGAGAGATCTCAGGGCTGACATTCACTGGTCTGGTCCAGGGAGGATAGTAGGACCGACATTTGTCAGTGCTGACTTTACCTGTCAGGGCTTCGGCTCGAGTGAGTTCGGCCCCGACCTCTGGCTCGGAGCCCTCCGTACCAGCGCAGATGGTTTCCATCGAATCTTTGGATCCGAGGGATTCCTCTTGTCGGGACCGAGGGGCCTTCAAGGCTATGAAGAGGGCTTTGTCCGCCCCGATGATCACTCCATCAGTTCGAGCAGCTCCCATTCTGAAAGCACCGGTGTCTGTCTCTTCATCACATGCTCCATTGAAGTGTAGAGATCCTGAGCCTCGGGAAGCTCCATTGGGTGAGCCATGTTCTTCCGAGACCTCTCCAGAAGCCCCCACTGAAGATGTGCCTAGGAAGAGACTCTGCAAGAGGAAGCATCTGGACTCCCCACAGGAGTTAGTCACTTCGAATACTGACTTGGATGAGTCAGAAGGGTTCGTACGTCCCCCTCAGAAGATATCTCCTTTGTAAATATCTTAGAGATTCTTAAACAGGGGGGTGGCTGGAAATCCCTTAACCCTTCTGATGATGAGTCAGTTGTCCTGAAGGCTTTTGTGTCTCAACCCTCCACCACTTAGGTGTCTCCACCCTTCGATGAGTTGCTTGAATTACTCAAAGGGCATGGGAGTCCCCAGACACCATGGAGCCTGTCCCCCAGGAGGCCTAACAAATTTCTACTTAGCCCCCAAGACGGACTTTACCTTACTAAAGGAGTACCTGTTGATGCTATGGTGGTGGCAGCAGCCACCAGAAGGAATTGTCTGAGACTTCTTCATCTGTTCTTCCTCCTAACAGAGAATCTAGGATTATGGACAGGTACGGGACGCATATGTTTACTTCAGCAGCCTTCGTCCTTCGATCGCTGAACTACGTCACACAATTTACTAGGTTACAAAGGGATCTCCTGAAGGAGCTAGGAGACACCCTGCAGGGTTCAGTAGCTGCGGGAGTTTCAGACAAGGTAACTTCCCAGCTCTCCACTTTTAATTCGATAGTGAACTCTTCTGTTGTCATATGCAGCTGATGGTATGAGCAGAGCAGCGGGTACAGGAATCGCTCTCGGGAGACATTCCTGGATGCTCTTATGTTCCTTTGTGGAACCTTTTAAGTCTTCCTTCATTAACACCCCCTTTGATGTTCATCCCTTTTCGGACCTAAGGTAAAGGAAACTCTTACCAGGAGTGAAAAAGATGGAAAGACCTTGTCTGCCATCTGAGTACGTTTTTCTACCCCAAATAGATCTTACCCCAAAGGGAGGGGAGGTGGAAAGATATGGTTCCGTAAATCTCAAGGATCTTTCCAGAACACTCATGGTGAAATCCCCTCTAGAGGCAGAGGAGGGGGTAATAATGGAAGATGTCGCCCATGTGGCAGAGGGGGTCTGCAGAATCAGGGCAACAGAGATCAGTTCTTTTTCAAGCCCTGTCAGCGCTCCTGAGAGGAGGCCCGACTGTTCATCTCTGAAGGCAGTCGGGGGATGCCTATCTTTGTACCTAGACGCCTGGCTAAAAATAACAAAAGACAGCTGTACAAAGCATAATATCCAGAGGATGCTCAATTCCATTTGCCACTCCACCCCTCTAGTAAAGAAAATCCCAGACGTTCCACCCAATCACAGGGACCAAGCAACCTTAGAGGTCCAAAGGTTACTGGACAAAAGAGTCATCCAGCCAGTTCCAGCAGACCAGAGAGGATCTGGAACTTACTCAAGGTTCTTTTTAGTTCCAAAGAAAACAGGGGACTGGAGACCTATTCTGGACCTAAGCAGACTTAACAAGTCATTAAAAAAGAAGTTCCAGATGGTCACGCTTCAGTCAATACTCCCCTTTCTGGGGAAAGATAATTGGATGTGCTATATAGATCTTCAGGATGCGTACTACCACATAAAGATGGACAGACCATCCAGGGATCATCTATGCTTCCGTCTGGAAGCCAGCCATTATCAGTTTCGCGCTCTGCCCTTTGGTCTCTCTACAGCCCCCAGAGTGTTCACCAAATGTATGGCAGGTCTATATTACAAGTTCGAAGTTTAAAAACTTCGAATCTCATATGGTCGACATCATATGAGCAATGTTTTCAAACAATGAACGTTCCAACGGAGATCACCATAGGGAATGTTTCCCTTCACTTCAATGTGCGATCTCGGAGTTGGTATATTTAAGTAGCGGGGGGGGTGTGGGGGGAGCAGGGGGGTTTGCCCTCCTGTATAGAGCATTCAGGTAGGTTTTTTATTTTTAGTTTGTTTATATTTTATGTTTGATTGAAAACTTCAATCATATGGAGTCGATCATATGAGAGTTGAAGTTTTCAGACTTTGAACATATAATATAGACCCATGTATGGCAGTAGTCACCGCTCACCTGAGACTGTTGGGATTCCAGGTGTTTCCATATCTAGACAACTGGGTCCTCACTGCCACCACCAAGCATCAACTTATTCATGCGAGGGACACAACCTTAAATCTCTGCAATCAATTGGGGATTACCATCAACTCAGAAAAATCTGCCTTATCACCATCGCAACAGACTGTCTTTATAGGAGCAGAACTAAATACAGTTTCAATGACATTTAAGTCTCCCTCTAGAAAGAATTTGCCTCTTACGAACACAAATATTAGACCTGCTCCCAAGGAAAAAAGCCTCAGTCTCAATTGTACTCAAATTGCTAGGATCGATGACAGTAGCTGTCATTGCCATTCCTCTCGCTCAAATGCACATGCGAGTTCTACAGTGGCGCCTATTCTCTCTATGGTCCTTTCAGGAACTTCCAATGTCACACCAAATTATCATAATGAATACGTGCAAGAAGGACCTTCAGTGGTGGCTGATGTCTTAACATGTATCTCGGGGATGTCCTTTTGTTCTACCCAATCTCATAGCCACGGTGACCACGGACGCTTCCTTGATTGGGTGGGGGGGGTGCATTTTCAAGGAAGAGTAGCCCAAGGCACATGGAAGAAACACGAGGCTCATCTGCATATAAATGTTCTGGAGATGAGAGCGGTACTTCTAGCATTGCAGTCCTTTCAAGACTCTCTACCTCTGGGAACAATTGCAATTCAGACAGACAGCATGTCAGTGGTCTGGTACATCAACAAACAAGGAGGAACCAAACCTTACCCTTTGTGTCGAGAGGCCACGAGAGTATGGCAGTGGGCAATCTCCACCCAGCGCTTTCTGATAGCAACACACATCCTGGGGAAATCCAGTGTGATAGCAGACAAACTAAGCAAGGCAATTCTACTGCCTCATGAGTGGTCCCTAAAGAAACAAGTAGCGGAATGGATATTTCGCAGGTGGGGCCAGCCTTGCTGCGATCTCTTTGCAACCCCAACAAACATGAAATGCAGCAGCTACTTTGCCCTGATTGCCCCGCCGGGGGATGTCCCAAGGGCACAATTGGCTCTTGGGTCTCCTTTATGCATTTCTTCCCTTGCCTCTGATTCCCAAAGTATTACAGAAAGCAAATATTCTGAGAAGGACCATGATCTTAATAACCTCTTACTGGCCTCAGCAAATTTGGTTCTCCTTCCTCCAGCCTCATGTCTTGGAAGAACCCTGGATCCTGGACCCAGTTCTGGATCTGTTGACCCATTCATCGGGGGCTCTTCATCCTTCTCTTCATTCCCTCAAACTGACAGCTTGGCTGCTCCAATTCCCACAATAACCAGGATTTACAACCTCTCAGCTGAGGCCCAGCATATTATAACATCCTCTCATAAATCATCCACCAGAAAGTTATATCTTAGCAAATGGAAGCGATTTTCTTTATGGGCATCTCAGAATGATGTTGATCCTTATCTAACTCCGATCCCATCTATACTGGAATTTCTAACTAAACTTTTCAACGAAGGAGCTGCTGCAGCTACCATCAGAGTTCAATTAGCAGCAATCTCAAACTTTCATCTTGGCTTCCAAGGCTCCAATGTCATGTCACATGAACTCACTAAAACCTTTCTTAAAGGTGCCATTCATTTGAGGGCATCAATCAGAGCTCCAGTCATGCCATGGAATCTAAATATTGTTCTCTCCAGGATCATATTACCTCCTTTCAAACCAACCTCGTCCTGTCCTTTGAAATTCCTTTCATGGAAGACTATTTTTCTGATAGCCATTACTTCTGCTCGGAGGATTTCTGAGTTGCAGGCCTTGAACATGAACCCTCCTTATCTGATTTTCCATAATGACAGAGTTTCTCTCAAAACTAATCCATCCTTTTTACCAAAAGTTTGTTCAGAGACTAATCTTAACCAATCCATTGAGTTGTTTTCTTTCCTCAGTATGCAAATAGGCAGGAGCGGCCCTAGGTCAACTGGTGCCCTAGGCAAAAGGGCTCCATGGCACCCCCCCACCACATTACCTGGTGCCCCCATCCTGGTCTACCTATACCAAATAAATACTGGAAAATCGCCCCTGCTAGTAGGCTAGTTGGCCTATGCCTAAGGCCGGCTATGCAAATAGGATGGAACACATGCTGCACAAACTTGATGTTCATAGACAACTCCGATTTTATCTAGATAGAACAAAACAATTCAGATCAATGGATCAGCTCTTTGTTTCCTTTTCAGAGTCTAAAAAGGGTGCCCTAGTGACAAAAGTAACCGTGTCAAGATGGCTGTCAAATTGCATTTCTTTAATTTATAATTCAGAGAATGCTCCCTTACAACAAAAAATAAAGGCCCACTCTTCTAGAGCTGTTTCAACCTCATTAGCCTTTTCTACAAGGTTACCATTAGATTCTATTTGTGCAGCAGCTACCTGGTCAAGACCTCATATCTTTATCACAAATTACAAAGTAGACAAGGCCTACAGGGACAGGACCTCCTTTGGTTCCACAGTTCTGAGGAGTATTCTCCCGTGAGCCACCCGAGAAAGATGGGGCTTGGGACGCTACCCATCAGTAAGAATGAACGGCGAGATAGAACAACTTCACATAAAGAAGTTATGTTCTCATCATGACGTTCCATGTGAGTTGTTCATCTTGCCTTCATTCTTACATCCCACCCTCCAACCCCCATCTAGTCTACTTGAGGCCCGTCACCTTTCTTATATGGTGCATTGTCTCTTATCCAGCTCTGAGTGGCATATTTATACTACTAGGTAGTCAGGCAGCAAACAAGATCTGAGGGAAGATCAGGGTGCATCATGGGATAGGGAGTTGGCCTCGAGCTGGTTAAATACCTTGAGCTTTTGCAATAGGCCGAGTCGGAGCCGAGGATCGGCTCCGAACCAATCAGTAAGAATGAAGGTGAGATGGAGAACTCAGATGGAATGTTATGGTAAGTACATAACTTCTTTTTTTAAATTGGGACACGAGATATAAATTACCTATGCATAGTAAGGCCTTACTGAGTTTAATGCTGTTGGCTGCCAAAAAAATCAGTTACTAGAAAATGGAAATCAAAATCTAAACCAACTCTAATTTTAAGTATTTAATTTTGCAAAAGCGATGCAGCAGCTGGAGGTGGAATCTTTAGAAAAGAGAATGAGCAAATTACTTGGAAGTAAATGGAGTATTGGTGGACAATGCATGCAGTCTTAAGTGGGAGGGTGTTCATTAGTGATGCTCCCTAAGGGGAGGCATGGTCCATAGAGGGGAATTACCCTTGGATATAGTCAACGAGCGAAAGGGTGGGGAGGAAACACACCCCCCCCCCTAAGCAAAGATGCCCAAGCTGCCGAGGACACCCTTAAGTTTCACTACCAGCTTCAGCATTTCTGGAGTAAGTTGGGGGGGGGGGTAGACCTTTTGTGGAAGTGGGATAGAGCGGGCTGAGCCAGTAAGAATGATGTATAGGGGGTCAAAAAATTGGGTAGCATGGACTATCTCTGCTGTCCTATACCATTTCTGTAGGAAAAGAATTTGGCTGTCAGTTACTGTTTTATTTAGTACATTTTTGTATAACATTCCATTGAAAACATTGGTCTCAGTGCAAAAAGATTCTGGACCGTGGTATAGCACTGTTCCATGATGTTCTTTCCTGCATCTGATGAAATCATTTATTTCTGTGATTTTTAACTTCATTTCTGTGTAGTATTTGACTGAAAATGGAAGACTGAACATTTTTTTTTTGTTTATTTACAAGGGAGAAATTAATAGCTGTTCTGCTTTTCTTCTTAGATCAAATAGAAAAGATAGTTTGGTCTTGTGTTCCTTTTCTGTTTGTTGGCACATCCCCTCTTCAGTGTCCTGCTAAGATATTTGATGGTGTGAACTTGTACTGGGTGTTGTGATGCCTTACATTGTAATAATCAATGCCAATTTCATGTTGTTGGGCACAAATTTGACCCAGTGGAGAAATGTCATAAGCATCAGTTGAATGCAGAAATGTGGCACAGACTGTTAATTCGTTTCATATCCCTCCCCCCAAAAAACAGATGTTTGTGGTACGCAATATAGATGCCATAAAAAGTGCCTGATATATCCCTTTTCAACCTCAGCACTTGCAGTGCACAGATAATCTGCCACATTGCTAGGGTTTATCCCACTGTAGATAATGAGGGAGCCTACAAGCTTGTGAGCTATTTTAGGACACCTTTCTGTGGGCAGCTTTGAGAAGGAGACTCATTATGATACCTTCCCTTGATGAGAGGGAAAGCTGTCTTTTGTGTTATGTAAAATTGATGTACAGAGATTGTTTAACTTTTCGATAGTTCCACATAAGCTGAGTTGTATCACATGTGTGTGTATAAATCTAAAATGGCTCCCAAGCTAGCATTGTTTTTTCAGTGGTTTGCCTCCCAAACTCTGGTCTTCAGTCAAAGTCTGGTATTCTCTGTCCTCTGCCCTTCCTTCTCTTAAGGTTTGAAAGTTGTCCTTTTTTTTTTTTTTTTTTTGTTGCTTCTTTTTTTTAAGGTTCCATCATATTAATCAACAAATGCAGGTTACCAGTGTTTGTAAATGGAAATGTATCCGTTCTTGTGGAACTGTCCTTTTCTCTCTAATGTTGTTACTCCACTTCCTTGTGCTGGCTATTGGTTCTGAATGTGGGGCAGCGCTACCACATCAGAAAATGAAATTGGGAAAGTGTAAGAAAAGGGCATTCTGCAATCTGATCTACTTCATTGTTATTTTGTAAAATTTGAATGATTTTATACATAGGTGTGTTATATGAGATGAGGCTTTGAAATGTGTGATCTCAAAGAGACTTTTATTCATTTCTTAAGTGTATATGTGGTGGTTGTCAAGGTCTGGAACCAAACACTTGCAGACCTTTTAATTATACTGTTATGGATGCATAACATCCAGTGCTCTGCCTTGGCAAGTCCAATAGTAACATGCATTTATCTGCTCGTGTTTCAGATTCCAGTCTGTGTTCTCATACCACATCATGGTGTGATGGTAGAAAACATTCATATTGTAGAGGGGGCTAGAAATAAATGCATCCCGTACTTTTAAGTGAAAATTCTTTCTGGAGTAGTAGCTGTACCCATGCTTTTTTGTCTTGAGGCCATTATTATGCAGTGTCAAAAGTGCAGCTTCAGGAAGGAAAAGAGACATCGCCTTTCAAACGCCTGCTTTGTTTCTGCTGTCTTCAGATCAGAAATAATACGCTTTTGTGAAGCTCTTACTTCATGAATTTAAAATTACTAAACCAAATCGCATTGCCTTTAATCTAAAAAGATGTTTCTATTTGTGGCATTTGAAACGATTGAAATGCCTGACATAAGAACTTCAGTGTCTGTATTCTACACACCACATTTGTAGTGAGTCTGTGTTGAGGCAACAAAAACTAGTAATTGTGTTTCCCAGAAAGTTGCTAACCAAAGGATGGCATTGCCTACAAACAGTAAAGCAGAGTGTCTGTCTCAGTAGTACAAAGTTGCTTTCAGGATTTGATTTATGTTCTGGTTGTGTCCAGACAGCACATATTGGCTGGTAATGGGGTTCTTACCAGTAGATTGAGTCACTTGTCTAACTGGGCATTATTTCCATTTTTCATTGGAGAATTGAGGAGAGGCACTATGTAAGACAGAGTTAAATATATTGTGTTTACAGTGCAGTAAGAAAAGAAAAACAATCAGTTTATGATGGCTATACTGTATTTTGAAGATTAACATACAAAACACAAATCTTGTAAGAAATTCATACTGTGGAGGTTTCATGCTCTCTGTTTTTAAGAAATCTGAGATGAATAGTTATACCTTGTATAAAACATGGGTACATTATTTGAATTTCCATTTTCAGCATTGTTAGCATATGACAAAAGTGTAAATGTAAAATCAGTGTTTAGTGTTTTTGACTGCTGCAATAGAAAGTAAATAGCTGACAGTCAACTGCAAAATTGATGGTACCTGGGAGGAACAAGAGGATATGTGCATATAAATTAGCATGGGATTAAGGGAGTAAGAAATTAAGCAAACAGAACTAGGTTACACCTAACACACATACTCCATATGATACACAGTAATAAACAATAATACCCTTCAAGTCCATTCCCGCATGCTCACAGAAGTGATGCAAGTACTGTGTACATAATCTGTGCTCATTCATTAAAAGAACAGCAGTAGTAGCAATCTCTTTTCAGTAGCTGTAAAAAAAAATAATTGGCGAGCCTAGCTCTTTGACATGGAGGGGATGAAGCTTTATGACCTGTACAACATGAGATTGATTAGTTGCTTGGTTGCTACGAGCCAGGCAGTGGAAGGTGAGTTTGAGTGGCCAATGCTGGCTCGCCCAGTCTGGGTGAGTGGAGGATGGGTCCAGCCCATTGCAGTGCAGGCCCTTAATGGAAGGAGAGGGTACACATCATTCAGAGTATAGGCTGGAAACATGTGCTTCCTTGTTTGCAGAGCAGCTTTCATGAAGCACATGCAGGAACATGCTTACCTACAGGGGAAAACTTTGCAGGACCTTGTGTCTGTAAACATACACATTAACCAGCAAGGAAGGTGTTAAGACTAAAATACAACTCCTGATGGCTGGCTGGATGACATTCTCCTGTCTCGGGCTCTTGTCCTGTGAAGAAACTATTAGGCCACGGGATTGCAAGAGGCCTGATGGCTGGCAATCAGTTGGTTGATAAAAACAATATAAAAACAAGTTAGCATTTCTTGTACTAAACGTATTAAATTGATGACCTTCTGACCTCCCTTCACTTTTATAGTGTTTTATTTTATTTTTTAACAAAAGTTAGGGGTTACAGTGGGAAGAATTATCCTATTACATGTAGTAGCTTTGTCATATTGGTTGTTTTTTAACAGTAAAAAAAAAAGAAGCGCTTGTGAAATTAGTGTCAGCTGTATTGTATGAACAGTTTTGTTGTTGTTGTGTCTTTCGGCTTTTCCCGGTTAGGGGTCGCCACAGCAGAAGTCAGGTCCGCTAATAATTGGCAGTAGAGTTGCCGGCCCTGATTGTATGAACAGTGTGTGATCATGAAATTAAGGATTTTTTTTCCCTTTACAGTTTGTGTGATTGATGTATTAATGACATAATTAAATTTGTTTGAAAGCTGGCTCTATTTGTGGATGATATTGTTTTATACCTGACAAAACCAGAAAGAGACATTACAGTGTTTTGGAACACTTTGAGACAGTTTCAGATCTTTTCAGGATACAAAATGAATGAAGCTAAAACAAAGGCAATAGCAGTAAATTATGTATCCATGTATGAATTAGTTCAGCAAAATCCACATTTTTGTAGACATGATAAAATTAAGCATTTAGGAGTATGGATTAAAACTGATTCTGGTGTGGCAGCTAAGGATATGTGGGAAGACATTAAACAAAAGATGATACAAAAACTGAGAAAATGGTAGCCTTGTTATATGGATATGGCTAGTAAGATGCAAGCAGTTAAAATGTTTAGTCCCATCTTGTGTACAGGTCAGGCATATTTTTATCAACCAGAGAAGTTGTGGATAGCAATTAATAAAGAGTTGAAAGACTTTATTTGGGAGGGGAAGATGGCAGAAGTTAAGTGGGATAAGATGATTCTTCCAGTAGAACAGGGCAGATTGGGATTATTAGATTTGAAGGGGTATTTCAGAGCTACACACTTAAGGCTCCTATACATAGCACAATCAGAAAACTATTATTCATAGCAGAAAGGGATGATAATGAAACAAGGGAGATGCTCTAGAAACAGAGAGAGACTAGGATTTTGGATACAGGCCTTTAAGGAGAATAACAGTAGTCTTACAGACTATTATATCTATAAATTAGCAGAATGTATCCTAAGAACTAAGCTAACACAGGAATGGAGAAAGGGGATTCTGCCAATAGGGATGACTGCAATTAGTGATATAGACAATAGGCAAAAGGGGGCTGGAATTTATTGGAGAAAACTGGCAAAGGAACCAAGGTTTTAGGAGCAAATAACTGGAGAAGGAAAGAATGAGAAGATGCCAAGAATTTATTTGGACTGCAGGTTAGAGATTACCTTCCCTATCAAGGATTGACATCAGAGTATAAGCAAAGAGAAAGAAATTGGGGGGGGGGTCATAAACAAAAGACCAGCACTGGCAGAGTTTTTAGTAGACTCTAGAACAGAAGCTGTCATTAAAAAAGGAACAATTAGTACAGCATATAAAATATTGCATGATAACTATAAGAATCAATCAGAGGAGGTTAGAAAGGATTGGAGAGAGAGACTGGATAAGTAATTCACGGAGAAACAGTGGGAGTATGTATGTATTCTTCCCAAATATGCAACAAAACCTGAAGATTTAGGATTTTTGCTTGGAAATGTTTACATAGATATTTTTATATCTGAAGTAGATTCCAGTGAATTTTTCCTCAGGTAGACAGCAAATGTTGTAGGTGTGATGGGAAAGAAAGAGGTAATTGGGAACATATTTTTTGGGAGTGCGGTGAGTTGGCAGACTTATTCCCTATTGCACTGTTGGAGATGCTGCGTGGGCAGATTGGTGTGATGAGGGAGATGATTTTTCTGAGCTATGATACAGAGTCAGATTTTACTAAATGTCTAATTACGGTGGCTGCCAAAAAAGCAGTTACTAGAAAATGGAAATCAAAATCTAAACCAACTATACTAGAAGTAGTGAATACCGTAACAGAGATAAAACAACTGGAATTGAGATTTTTAGAAAAGGGTAGGAACAAACTATATAGGAAAAATGGGAATTGTGGGAACAGTACATACATGCAGGAGAGGAATGAGGTTTAAAGAAGGCAGGACTCAAATGAGCTATGTAATGTTTGACTGAAAATAATTGGGTAGATTATAAGTGATATAAAATGTTTGCAAATGGGAGTGATTCAGTATGGTTTGTGATGTAAAATGCTTACAGCTAGGATTGTCGGTGTGGTTCATTTTCATTTATATAAATGTATGATTGCCTGTGTCTTAAATGCTAGTTTAATAAAGAAGTTTCTTGTTTAAAAAGGGGGTGCAGGAATTGAATAATTTTATGTAATGTTGCTTAGGTTATATGATATATAGCAATATATGCGTGAAGTACAATGTTTGTAAATGTGCACTTGTTAATACAGTTTGATTACTTTTATACGAATGTAAATTTCCCTATGTCACAAGTGATAATTCAATAAAGGTATTTAAAAAATTTAATTTTGTCCGTTTCAATTCACTTATAATGCTTACATACCCAAAGTGGCATGTCATTCAAAATGCAGTCACAATGTCGGTCATCGTGAACACACTGAGCTGTGCTGTGGGTATGCTTGAACTGGGTGCTAAATGCTGTGTTATAGATGCCCCGGGTAATGGACTAGTAATAGGAAGTCACATAGCTGAGTTAAACAATAGTAAATTTAGATCCTGAAAAGATGTAAACTGACTGAGAGTGGGTGTCATTCTTGTGATGAGTGGGTATACACACACACACACACACACACACACACACACACACACACACACACACACACACACACACACACACACACACACACGCGCGCGCACACAAGCAGATTGTGCTCAGAACTGTTTAGAAAGTAAGAAAGGTTATTCATATGTAACAGTCAGACTAGTTGAATACTCCGTGCTTGCTTTTGGGATTAACATACACCTCCTCTCTACCATTTCCCATTTGACTACCTCTCCATCCCTCCTGCTTTTCTACTTTAAAGCTAGTTTCTCTGCCTGTACTTTTGAAGTCTTTCTCTTTTAACATCTTTCTTTCCTTATGTTTATTGAAATGTATCATGTTTCTTGCTCATAAGGCACAGTTAACTTCAGTTTATTGTTCCCTTACCTTACCCTACATGTGTTTGATGGCAGGAAAATATAAGCTGTCTAGTGTGCCATTTAATTTCATTTGACATTCTACCTCCCTTTTCTGTCTTACTCCTCACCAATTCTCTTTAATACCTCTGTGTAGATTCTTTCTCTACCTCCTATTCTGGTAATCTACTCCATGGGTCCTCTTCCCTCTCTGTGAAGAAGTAATTTCAAGGATCTGTGGAGTAGTTGGTCCCTGCAGTCTGCTGTCTATGCCCTTACTGTTCAGGATGACCCTTTCATGTCTTTTTGATGTGATTTTATGGACCCATATGTCCCTTTCTGTTGTGGTCTAATTTGAGAAGAGTAATTTCTGTAGTCTCGTCATGCTCTTCTGTGCTTCTTTCCTTGAGTGTTCCAGACCAGCACACAGTGTTGAAGATATGGTTTAACCAGGGCTTGATGTAACAGAAACATTACCTCTTTGCTTCTGGAGTCTGTCCCTATGTGAATTAACCCTTGCATTCTGCTGTATACTGCCATTGTCCTCTCACTGAGCTGGTGATCCAGGCCAGGTGTGGCCAACATTCCCATGTCCTTTTCCTGCAGTTTTGCCATCCATTTCACTTTTCCCCCTTGGGCAGATGTTCTTCATTCCACATTGCTGCAGTCCTAACTATTGGGTAGTCCGCTGTCCCAGTCGGCCCGAATACCAAAGTATATGGCTGACGTCGGTCAAGGCGCATTAGACTGACGTCAGTACGTCAGGGTACTAATGCGCATGACCGACGTCATATCCTCAGTCTTTTTTGCCGCATGGTCCGATGCAGAAGCAGTTTTGCGAGTGCAGGTTGGCGTTCTGAAAGTTTCTGAAGTCAGAGTTTCAGACCGAATCAAAGTTGGCTAAGTACCCGCTAGAATATTTTGGTTTTTCCTTGCCTCAGTATTTAACCGGATGTCAGAAAAAGTGAATAACTGTATTTCTTGTGGGAAACAGATACCTCATAGGGATTACCATACTTTGTGTATACCTTGTTTAGGGCCTGAGTACGACGTTGTTGGATGCCGCTCTTGTGCTAGATTTAACAAACGCACTATTAAGAGAAGGTTAGACTGTGCCAGGTTAGTTTTTGGGAAGCGTTGTAATTATAAAATGCCGCCGGATTCTCCGACGCCCGCCGCCAAAAAACGCAAGGACAAAGCAGCAAAGCCTAGAGTGGAAGAACCGACAGTCCCGGACGTCGGTTCTTTAGAAGGCTCAGTGGAGCCGGAGGTTCTGCCAGGAGTTTCTTTGGAGTCTCAGGGAGAGACTTTACTGTTACAGGATGTGTCCTCTCAGGAAGTAGGCCAGGCTGAAGGGGCTTCTCAGGTGGCTGTTCTTCCCTCTCTTCCTAAGGTGGTTAGAGCCTCCCCTTCTGTTTCCAAGGCTTCTTTGAGAGGCAGGCCAAGTTTAGCTTCAGTGGGGGTTTCTCCTAGTGCTTCAGGGTCTTTGCCTAAGAAACATATGCTTAAAATGGCAGAGGATTTGATTACTATGATTAGAGGTTCTATGCCCCGTCCTGATAAGAGGCCTAGGGTGGAACCTGAGTTTGAGAGTTTTGAGCAATGTTCGGAGGCTTCTGAGTCTTCGGCTGAAGACTTGCAGGAGTATCCTCCTTATTCTGATTCTGATGTGGATGATTCTACTCCTTCAGCTTCTCCTCCTGAGGATTTTTCATTTTCAGAGACTCTGCATTCCATGAGGGAGCATTTTAAATGGGAAGGTCAAGATTTCTCTGATTCCAGGAAGAGGCTTAGGGAATTCTTGTTTTACCCCAGCATAGGCCTTTAGCTATACCTCCTGTTCTGAATGTGGTGGAAGATGTTTTTGCAGAGGCTTCCCTGAATCCTGATTCTTTGCCTCCTGCCCCAGTTAAACCGGATAGGTACTATAGGGTGCCTGAAGCTCATAAGTATCTTTTAAGAGTCCTAGGGCAGACCCGAAACTGTCTCTCAGGGGCCTAAAGGTGTGAAGGCTTCTGTTGTTAAAAATCCTGTTCCTCCTGATAAAGAGGCAAGGGCTTTGGATAGATGGGGAAAGAAAGTGTATACTTCTTCCACTTTAGCCATGAGGGCGTTGAATTGTCAGTTTCACATGTTAAAATATCAGAATTATCTCCTTTCACAATTGAAGTCTAAGGTGGATGCTCTGGCGGAAGGTATTGAGTGTAAAGAGTTGCAGGATTTAGTTCATGTGTCTGAACAGGTGGGTAAGCATTCCTTGCAGTGTGGTTTTGATGCTGTGCAGGCCTCCTCGAGGGTGGCTGCCACTGGTTCTGTTCTTCGTAGGCACGCCTGGTTGAGGGATCAGAATTTAGCTGAGCATGTTAAAACAAGGATTTTGGATGCTCCTTTACAGTCTGATGTGTTGTTTGGTTCGCCTGTGGAAGCAGTTTTAAAGAAAATGGAGGACAAGGCTAAGTCTATGCAAACTGTTAAGGATTTTTTGCAGGTGCAGCCTCCGAAGATTAGTAGACATTGGCCTACTAAGGGATGGACATATCCTGCTTATGATTCCCAGTCTAGGGGTAGGTCTAGACGTGGTAGGGGCAGAGCTCAAGGTTCTTTTAGGCCTAGAACAGGGAGTTCACCTGCTCAGACTTCTGGTGAGGGCAGGGGTCAGTCCTTTCGTAAACAGACCCAATGACCTACCTTTTCAGCTGCCAGTACATTCTCGCCTGGCAGCACCTTTGGGAGGAAGGCTGGCTCTTTTCAAAGAAAATTGGGATTTAATTACCCAAGACAGATGGGTTTTGGATATCATTCACCACGGTTACAGGTTTTATTTCCATACCTTGCCTCCTTTCAAAGGCATGCCAGACATTCCTCCTCTACAAAGACAAGAGGCTCACAAGCAAATTTCTCTGTTGCTCCAAATAGGGGCCATTCAGCCAGTTCCTGTGCCAGAAAGGCCTAGGATTTTATTCTCGCCTGTTCCTAGTACCAAGAAGGGGAACACGTGGAGACCAATTTTGGATTTATCTATCCTCAACACTTATCTGGACATTCCCAAGTTTAAAATGTTGACGTTACAACAGCTTTTACCTCTGCTGGGCAAAGATCACTGGATGGTAACTTTAGATCTCAAGGAAGCTTACCTTCATGTGCCTATCAGACTAAGTTGCAGGAAGTATTCATGCTTTCGAGCTGGAAATTCTCATTATCAGTTCTCTGCATTGCCCTTTGGCTTATCTATCTGCCCAGAGTATTAACAAAGGTACTGGCTACAGTGATAGCTTACTACAGGCTACAAGGAATTCAAATCTATCCTTACTTGGACGACTGCCTGATTCTGGCTCAAGAAAAGGAAGACCTTTACAGCATTTGAATTTGTGATAGCAGTGCTAAGATGCCTAGGGTATTCTGTGAACGAAATAAAGTCCAGTCTAGTACCCTCTCAAGACATGTGCTTTCTGGGTGTGAGACTGAATACAGCAGCCCAGATGGCCTTTTAACCCCGGACAAACAAAAGAATCTTTCCAGTTACTTCCATCAACTATCTCTTCAGTCCGGCTGACTGCAAGGACAGTCCTTCAAGCCTTAGGGTTCATGGCATCTTGTATTCTGGTGCTTCCCAATGCCAAACTGCATATGAGGAAGCTGCAATGGTATCTCAAAAATGTATGGACACAGCACTGCCAGGATTTGGACACTGTCATTCAAATAATACCTTGCATTCAAAAGGAATTTTTGTGGTGGGCTCAGGAATGTCACCTAAACAAGGACTCTCTGTGACCCGACCAGAGGCGAGTCAGATTCTAACGACAGATGCCTCAGACATTGCTTGGGAGCTCATTTAAATGGAAAGTGGATACAAGACAAGTGGCCTGCCAGACTACAGCATCTACATATCAACATGAAAGAGATGTTAGCAGTCCAGTTTGCATTAATGGCTTTCAAGGAGTTACTTCTTCCAGGGCAGGTGTTGATTCTAACAGACAACACAACTGTCATGTGGTACATCAACAAACAAGGGGAACACATTCTTACCCGCTGTGCAGGCAAGCAATGATTTTATGGGAGACTGCGCCAGCTTGCAACTAACTCTTCAGGCAAGGTTTCTGCCGGAGCACAGAACTCCTTAGCAGATGTGTTAAGCAGACAAATCATGGATCCCCACGAGTGGAAACTGGATCTTCATGTATTTCAAAATTGACAGTGTCATGGGGAACTCCAGACATAGATCTGTTCGCTTCTCCACTAAACCACCAGCTGCCAAAGTTTTGCACAAAGAGGTTTCATCACACAGCTTGGAAAGTGGATGCTCTTTCTTTCAGTTGGAAAAATCTTCATGTGTATGCCTTTCCACCTCTGCCTCTTCTCCCAAAGGTGCTCCTAAAGGTCAGACAAGACAAGCCAAGGATGATTTTAATAGCTCCAGATTGGCCTCGCAACACTGGTACCCATTACTGAGGAGTCTGGTAAGGAAGCCTCCATGGCCTTTACCTTTGATTCCACACCTGTTGTCTCAGAGGGACGGTCACCTGCTCAATGTCAAGCTTCACTCTCTTCATCTAACAGCCTGGCATATTCTGTTTTGAAACACAGCAGGTCTCAACTTCCTCAACAAGTTTTAAATGTGATTATGGAAGCCAGAAGACCTAGTACAAGAAAAGTGTACGCAGAAAAATGGAAGAGATTTTTATTTTGGAGTGCAGCAAACAATTTGGAGATTTCTGAGCCTAATTTGAGTGTGGCTCTTCAATATCTTACTGAGTTATTGGACAAAGGTTTGTCTTTCTCTTCCATTAAGATTCATGCTGCAGCAATTTCAGCTCACTATGATTGTGACCCACCATTGTTTTCGCATCCTTTGTTCAAGCAATTTCTTAGAGGGGCAAAGAATATAAGACCCCACGTAGAGCTCCTACTCCTGCTTGGGATCTCAATTTTGTGTTGGAGAAACTTACTCTACAACCTTTTGAGCCTGCGGCTACTGCTGAATTGAAATACTTGTCATGGAAGACTGCTTTTGTTGGCCATTACTTCTGCAAGAAGGGTTTCTGAATTGCAGGCCCTTATGGGTAGAGCCTTTTGATTTTTCATAAGGATAGGGTATCATTACGTACTAATCCTTCCTTTATGCCTAAGGTGGTTTCTAGTGTGGCTTTAAACCAAACTATTCATTTGCCTACTTTTATGCAGATCCCCAAAATAAAGGGGAAAAGATTTTGCACACTTTAGATGTGCACAGGCAATTGCGTTATTATTTAAGCAGGACTAAGGATTTTAGGCAGTCTCAGCAGTTGTTTGTTTCTTTTGCTTTGAGTTCTCAGGGCAAGCCTGTGTCAAAACAAACTATTTCTAAGTGGATTGGGTTTTGCATTGCATTTTGTTATTCCCATCATGGCAAGGAGGTTCCAGCTGGGATTAGGCCTCATTCCACTAGGGCTACTGCCACTTCAACAGCATTTCTAAGGGGTGGCAACTAAGGATATTTTGGAGGCAGCTACTTGGAGTTCAGTGCATACTTTCTCTAAGCATTATCACCTTCCTCTCTACTCTAAATCTAGGGCTGGTTTTGCCACAGCTATTTTGCAAGGCATGTTGTCAGCTCCTGCTTCCTTATGATTTGCCGGCCTCCTTACCTCTGCTTTGGGATTCTACCCAATAGTTAGGACTGCAGCAATGTGGAATGAAGAACATAGTACAGTTTTGTACCTACCATAAATGTAGATGTTCGAGGATGCACATTGCTGCAGTCCAATTTACCCTCCCTCCTTCCCGTCTGTGTTTAGGGGTGGTTGTGTAGGTGAGGTTATACTCTGGTAATTTTGTATATATTGTACATATTTTTGGTGCAGGAATGTTTGGAGTTTTGGTTTTGGCCTTGTCTTTTTAGGGTCTTCTGACATCTGGGGCAAGAAAAGACTGAGGATATGACGTCGGTCATGCGCATTAGTACCCTGACGTACTGACGTCAGTCTAATGCGCCTTGACCGACGTCAGCCATATACTTTGGTATTCGGGCCGACTGGGACAGCGGACTACCCAATAGTTAGGACTGCAGCAATGTGGATCCTCGAACATCTACATTTATGGTAGGTACAAAACTGTACTTTCTTCATGTCAGGGTTCCTGTGGCCAAGTTACAGAACTTTACATTCACCTTGCATTGGACTTCATCTGCTACCTTACAGCTTATTTGGTCAGTCTTTTCAAACCTTTTCTTAGACTCTTCCCTCCCCATCTTGTACCACAGCACCTAACTTTTATGCAGTCATCACATGCTGGCTCTGTTCTCTGCTCCCTTCAGTATGTCTAAAGTAAACACAGCAAAAAGTTCTAGACCCAAGTCCACCCCAGTAGTTGTCCGCTTGTCACTTTCTTTATCCTACAGTCAGTTTCAGGCCCTTCAACATGCAGTATTCTTTCAGTCAAATGTTAAATGGCTGCATTAAATTTAAGCAGTAATCCATGGGTGTGTCTGGATATGTCAGGATTTACTCACGGTTGGTGTCGTTTGATCACAGGGCTGAAGCCTGATTGATTAAACAACACCCACTTTGGGTAAATCCAGATATACCCATAAACAGGAGTGGATTATTGTTTTTATACAGTCACATTACTTAAGAAAGAAATTTCTAACCTTCCTTAAATATTATCTTTGTGTAATAGCAGTTCAGTCTTCTTCCACATTGTCTTCTCTATACTGATGTACTGCACATGCTATGAGACTTGCCTTACCACACTTGCACAGTGTATCAGTGCATTGCAGGATAAACAGCAGAGTAAAGAGAATCTCTATTTCTGTTTTAATTTTTAAAAAGTCAGGATTTTACAAGGGGCAAAAGGAAAAATCAGGTTTGTGTAGTTTTTCAGAACATACTTGATTTTTTCACGTATTTTGCTGTTCCCCAGCATATGCCAGTAGAAAGTCTGGCATGTCACACTTCTTACAGTTCCTGCCTTGGCATCCTTTCTCTCCTTTTCCCAGTTATGTGTTTCATCTTCTCCTAAAAGCTTATGGGCCTCTCCACTTATCACATTTAATGCCTTGGCTTACCTAGCCACCATATTCGCTTCATCCTAAAGTCAGTTGTAAATTCAAGACACCTGTATAGTCATGCACTTCTTCTTTTCTCAATTCTGTTGCCATATTTTCCTGTTATGCAGGATTTCACAGACATAAAAAAAAAATCTGCATTTCACAGGAATTCCAACAATAAATTTGTACGGTATGCCATTGGTAAATATCTGATTTGCCCAATCTTTGTCTTCCACATTGTCAGTTAAGCCTGTCTTAGATTTGTAGTGGAGTGCTCCTAAGCAGACATCTGTAAGTGGTTCTAGTAAATGACCCAAGAACAAAAGCCAGTGACCGATAAGAACATACAGATGTTCTTCATGTTTCACTGTTGCAGTCATCACATTTGGGTTATCCCTGCCAGGGTAGCCCTTGGCCAG
The DNA here is from genome assembly GCF_019279795.1 of Protopterus annectens. Classification (NCBI taxonomy): domain Eukaryota; kingdom Metazoa; phylum Chordata; order Ceratodontiformes; family Protopteridae; genus Protopterus; species Protopterus annectens. The sequence goes on along the minus strand of NC_056735.1, from coordinate 1,478,718,177 downwards.
CCCGAATACCAGAGGCTTAGTATTTCTGTGTCGGTTGCTGTTGCTTCAGGACTGATGTCAGGTCATCAGTAGTATAAAGTAAGGCAGCTGACGCCATTACATCAGTCTTTCTTGCCGTAGAGCCCAAAAGAGAAGCAGTTCGCACGAGTGCTGGTCTGCCGCTACCTGAGTTTTGTCTACCGAACTGAAGTTGAAGTCTTCTAAAGCTAAGTATCCCGTTGGGGATCCTTTCTTCTTGCACTAACCGATGTCAGAAAAAGTTAACAATTGTCTCGCCTGAGAAAAGCAAATACCACACCGAGACTTTCATTCTTACTGCGTCACTTGTTCAGGCCTAGACCGCGACGTCCCTGCTATCACTTTTGTTCTTTGTTCAATGCCAGAACTATCCATTGTCAGGCCCTTATTGTAGCTAGATATTTTCGCTTACAGTCCTCGAACTCTGATGTAGCTTTGGTAAGCCATCTGACAGCAGATCTTCCAAAAAAACTTAAAGATAAAGACAGAGACAGACCGTACAGGTCCAAACCTACTGACGATGCTCCCATTAAGCTAGTCGTCAGTTCTCTGGTCCTCAGTGAGGTGCTTTCGCAGCCCGTGATGCCCGCTTCTGTGGATTTGCAGGCCGCTACTGAGACCCTTTCGGAGTCCGGTATGCCGCAAAACTCATCTTTGACTAAGGATCCTGCGGTCATCTCTACCTTGGATGGGTCCGGAGCTGCTGAGCAAGCACTGGCTTCCGAGGAAGTCCGTCGCACTACCGATTCTCGACACAAACAGACGTCTTCTTTCTTGTCTACAGTTCTTTTGAAAATGACGAGTTTCTTAGGCCCAGAGTATGAACCACACCCAAGAAACCGATGACCCAATCTCAGGCACCTGCTTCCTTGCTTCAGTCTCATATGCTTAAAATGGGGGAAGACGTTATCATGGTGATCAGGGGAAGCCAAGATACCTCCTCCAAAAGGAAAAGAGATCTGTCCCCTGTAGTTTTGTCTGAACAAGAGTCAGACGACTGTGATGCATCTGAATATGAAGACATGCAACCCCTCTCTACTTGTGAGGATTCTGATGCAGAGGATTCCATCCCTTCAGCCTCTCCCCCAGAGGATATTTCCTTTGGTGAAACCCTTCATACCTTAAGGGAGCATTTCCAATGGGAGAGTCAGGACTACCCTCAGTCTAAAAAGAGACTCAGGGAATTCTTAGATCTTCCACAGCACAGACCCTTGGCCATCCCCCCAGTCCTGGATGTTGTGGAGGATGTTTTCCTGGAATCCATCTTGACTCCTACACCCAGAAAACCAGACAGGTACTACAGAGTCCCTGACTCGCACAAATTTCTTTTTAAAAATCCTACTGCTGACCCTGAGGTAATTTCTCAAGGGCCTAAAGGGATTAAAGCAACCTCTGCTAAGAATCCCACCCGCTCGGATAGGGATTCCCAAGCACTAGACAGATGGGGTAAAAAAGTATACACCTCAGCTACACGTGTTATCAGGGCACTAAATTATCAGTTCCATATGCTAAAATTTCAGCAACATACCCTGGAACTCCTAAAAAAAAAAAAGTCTTCCTTTCCTGCTTGTGCAGAATCCAAAGAGTTACAAGAGTTAATGCATTCTGCAAGTCAAGTAACTAAACACATCTTGCACTGTGGTTTTGATGCCCTAGAAGCTTCTTGCAGGGCAGCAGTCTCCGGATCTGTCATTAGAAGGCATGCATGGCTTAAGGAACAGCCCTTGCCAGACCATGTCAAATCTAAACTGTTGGATGCCCCCTTGCACAAAGTATGTCAAATATAAACTGTTGGATGCCTCCTTGCACAAAGACAACTTATTTGGCACTAATGCAGAAGAGTTCTTAAAAAAGATAGAAGAAAAAGCAAAATCTATGCAGACAGTTAAGGATTTCTTACAGGTCCAGCCACACAGGTTCAGAAGGCATTGTCCCACCAAGCACTGGTCCTTTCCTGCTCCCACTAAGCCAGTTCAGCCCAGACCCCATGGAACCAGACCCCCCAGACAGCAGCCACAGATAATGCAGAGATCTAAGCAGTGGACTAACTCCACTTCAAAACCAGGGAGTTCTAAGCCACCCCCCTATGGTAAGAACTCACAATGACTCGCCTCCTCCACCCCCTTCCAATGCCCACCTTCCCTTACCCCCTAGGAGGAAAACTTTCCTTTCATGCAAGCTCCTGGGCCACCATTACCAATGACCGCTGGGTTCTCAACATAATGTCCCAGGGATACAAATTTTCTTTCCACACCCTTCCAACTCCAAAAGGGTTCCCAGATCTACCTCCAAACTATTGGGCAGAGGCTCAAAAGCAAGTCCTTTCCCTGCTCTCTATGAGGACAGTAGATTACATTCCTGCAGAACAGAAAGGCCAAGGTTTCTACTCCAGACTTTTTCTGGTACCCGGAAAAGAGGGCACCTGGTTCCCCATCCTCAATCTATCCATTCTAAACACCATTCTGGGATACCAAAATTCAAAATGTTCACCCTCCAGCAACTGCTACCCATGCTGTCCAAGAATGCTTGGCTAGACACCCTAGACCTAAAAGAGGCCTACCTCCACATTCCTGACAGGGAATCATGCAGGAAATATCTCCATTTCAGGGCACGATCTCAGCACTTTCAGTTCTTTGCACTTCCTTTTGGCTTATCTACTGCTCCCAGTGTTTTCACAAAATGTTTTGCTCTGGCCATTGCCTTTTGCAAACAAAGGAATATCCAGATTTACCCATACTTAGACGACTGCCTAATTCAAGCAGACGGCCAGGAAAAGCTGCTCAAGCTCCTGGCCTTTATAAAGTCCCTACTAACCTCCCTAGGGTAAACAATCAATGAAAAGAAATCCAAACAGGTGCCCACCCAGAGGATTATATTCCTGGGAGCAAGCCTGGACACAGCATTCCTTACACCAGAAAAGCAAATTTTCCTGACAGCCTACTTATTTCAACTAGCCACCAGACCCCAGCTATCTGCAAGGAAAATCCTGCAAGCTCTGGGGTTCATGGCATCTTTCATACTATTCATTCCATGTGCCAGACTGCATATGAGAAAACTTCAGTGGTACCTAAAAAGCCTTTGGTGTCAACACTCTCAAGACCTGGAGACTCTCATACCTATAATTCCATGCCTCAGAAAAGATTGTCTTTGTTGGGCAACAGCATGCTCCCACAACAAGGGACTACCCTTCTCACCACCCCCGCCACCCAGACCCTCACCATAGACACATCAGACAATGCCTGAGGTGCACACCTGGATGGCAGGTGCATACAGGGCCAGTGGAGCCCACAGCAAATCCCTCTGCACATCAGCCAAAAAGAGATGATGGCTGTCCAGCACACCTTGATAGCTTTCAACCCCCTTCTCTCCCCAGGGGCTCTCCTGATCAAAACAGACAACACCACTGTGATGTGGTATATCAGCAAGCAGGGAGGGACTCACTCCTACCCTCTATGCAGGCTGGCCATGACCCTTTGGCGCCTCTGTCATGCAACTCCACCTGTTAGCACAATTCCTAGCAGGTTCTCTCAACTCTCTGACAGACCAATTAAGCAGACATCTTCTGGACCCACACGAGTGGCAGCTCAACAGAAGAACCTTCACCCTAATAACTCAGAAATGAGCACCCTGAAGGTCGACCTCTTTGCCTCCCACACCAGCCATCAGCTCAGCAAATTCTGCACCAGGGAGCATCACTGCATGGCTTGGAAAGTGGATGCCCTGTCTTTCCCCTTGGTCAATCTGTCAGTCTATGCCTTTCCTCCACTACCTCTCATCCCCAGAGTACTGCTCAAAATAAAGGAGGAAAAACCAAAGGTTATTCTTATAGCTCCAGACTGGCCTTGCCAGCACTGGTACCCCTTGCTGCATAGCCTGTCCCCACTGCCACCATGGTATCTTCCTCAGATTCCAAACCTCCTGACCCAAAGGGAAGAGGAATTCGTGCATCACCAATTGCAGACACTCAGTTTGGCAGCTTGGCTAATTCCCTAACCTCCGATCAATCTGCCAACCCCAGTAAACGGGTTCTAGATGTTATACGTGAGGCCAGATGCCCTAGCACCAGAAAATCTTATGCTGACAAATGGAAAACGTTCTGCACCTGGATTCAGGCTAAGGGAGCCAATACAGCACAGCCCTCCCTCCTTCTCATCCTGGATTATTTAGCTGACCTGCTACACAGTGGCCTCCCTTTTTCCTCTGTTAAAATTCATGCCTCTGCTATCTCTGCTCATTTTCCCACTGAGCAGCCCCTTTTCTCACACCCTTTGATCAAACAGTTCCTAAGAGGAACTAGCAACTTGAGGCCATCCAGAAGAGCACCAATCCCTGCTTGGGACCTTAACGTTGTGTTGGAAAAGCTCACCCTGTCCCCCTTCAAACCAGCTTCTTCTGCAAAGGCAAAATTTCTCTCCTGGAAGACCGCTTTTCTTCTGGCCGTCACTTCAGCCAGGAGAGTCTCCGAGCTGCAAGCACTCATGGTTGTGGAACCCTTCATCATCTTCCATGCTGACAGGGTATCCCTCAGGACTTAACCCATCCTTCATGCCCAAGGTGGTGTCCAGTGTGGCTTTCAACCAATCCATTCATTTGCCCACCTTTTTTCCAAATTCCCAGAACAATGGGGAAGGATCCTGCACTCTCTAGATGTGCACAGACATCTCAGATTCTATCCAGACAAGGCTAAATCCTTCAGAAAGTCTGATCAATTGCTGGCTGGTTAGCTTTGCTACAGGGGCAGAAGGCAAAGCCATCTCCAAACAAACCATTTCCAAATGGATAGCACACTGCATCCATTTCTGCTACAAACAACATGGAAAGCCTCCCCCCAAGGGGGTCAGGACTCACCTCACCAGAGCAGCCTCCACCTCTGCAGCTTTCCTCAGAGGAGTCCCCACCAGGGACATCCTGGAGTCACACTTTTACCAAACATTACCACCTGCCACTCTTCTCCAAATCTAAGGCAGGGTTTGCCTCTGCAGTCTTGCAGGGCATCCTAGCCAGACCCTAGTTTCCTTGACTGCCTTCACCCATTTCCTCAGCTTTGGGAATCAACCCAAATGTGATGACTGCAACAGTGAAACACAAAGAACATAGTACAGTTGTATACACTTACCATAAATGTAGATGTTAGAGTGTATTCACTGTTACAGTCCTGGTTTCCCTCCCTCCATCCCCCCTTTTTTTTCTTCTCTTTCCTTACAAGGGACATATTGGTATTTACTTTCTACTGGTGGGGTTCTTCCACCAGAACTTGGCTCCTACTTGGGGGCTCCTGAGGGGTTAGGGCAAGAAAAACTGATGTAGTGGCGTCGGCTGCCTTACTTTATACTATTGACGACCTGACGTCAGTCCTGAAGCAACAGCAACCGACGCAGAAATACTAAACCTCTGGTGTTCGGGCCGGCGGAAGGCTACCCTGGCAGGGATAACCCAAATGTGATGACTGCAACAGTGAATACACTTGAACATCTACATTTATGGTAAGTGTACACAACTGTACTTTATGCTTGTGTTATGATAAGTGAAAGGAATATGCAAACAGTAAATCCATTGGCAGAAAACATTAACCGTAGCTCCTTGCACAGAAGGGTATGAGGCAGCTTGATCAATAAGGAAGTGTGTAAGCATGAGCAGTGGAGAGTATATGTAAAGTGTACACAGAGGTATTGAATGCAGCAAATTTCTATTAGAGCTCCAAATATGCCACTCAGCAGTGTGAGGCATGTTAAGGAAAGACACAATGGAGCTTGTTTCCTAGTGCGTCGAAGTTTAATAATACATGCTTTACAAAATGTTTTAGCATTGTGAAGAGAGCTCCTGAAATATTTTTCCTCTGGATTCTTCTAAGATAAGATAACCATTGTTTATTTGCTGTGGTAGGAAAAGACACTTTTTTACTGCATAAAGTATAACTGTTACTTGAAGATTTGGGAAAGGTGTGCAGTAACTAAAGGAATAAGCAAAAACAGTGCAGCTTTGACTAAAAGAAAAGAGAGCGTGAATAGAGTAGCTGATTGTGATACTCATGTTTACATGCATAACACTTTGATATTTTTGAATGTAAACACTGATTGTCTAACATGAGGCTTTTTCTTTTAGTATTGAATAAGCAGTTATAAAATGGTTGTATCAAAAATCACTGTAAAATGCCAAAAACACCATGTGTGGAGATTGCACAGTATGTTACAAGGAAAATGTTTGTTAATAAAGTACTTATATGGAACAAGCAAAGAAAACTAGAGAGGGGGAAAATATAGTAAAAACTAAAGGCAATTGAAGGGATCCTTTTCACATGTCTTGCGCACAGCTTAGCTGACAAAAAAAGGCACATTTCACATTTTTTTTTTTAGTTTTTCTTATTTTATTTATTTATTGTTTATGTTGGGCCAGTATGTTTATACCAAGTGAAGGTACTAGCTTGTAAATAAGGTGAATACCAGCAGTGAAGATATTTGGTTTTGTAACACTTGGTCAAGCAAAAAGCATTTTAAAAGCCAAAATTAAAATGGCAAAAATTCCAGAAGTTTGAAACTATTTTGTCAATGTACTGTTTTCTTGAAGATGCATAAAGACAGCATTACCCATACATTTCTACAATATTTCTTTTAGATCCCACATACAAGACAGAAAAGCTATAAACCCATTAAGTCTTTCGTAACTGAAACCAGAACCCCAGACCTAACCCCAACCAAAACCCAGCTATTAAAACTGAAGTCTCATATTTCTTTACTGTAGTAGTGTTGTTCAGTTAACTAGCATTTCACACTGTATCACTTTCCCCAAAAGAAACCTGTTGTTTAGCTGAACATTCATAGAGGTGACAGTTTTCCAAATTGCTGTCAGATTGGATAGTAAAATAACTGCACAGTGCTAAATGTTACTTATTTTTTATTTGAGATTTGCTTAAAGGGCAACAACGGGATTCTATTATTAAATGCTCAACTTCTCTGTCCTTTTTCTCCCTATTTACTGTCCCTGTTATGAATAAGCAATACAACATTTAAAATATTTTGAATTGACTGTTTCTGTCCACTAGAACAGTATGTTACTGTATTGAGGTGGTTTCACTTTCGAAAAACTTTTATCCCGCCCTGGAAAAGCCTGCTGTAGTCTCCAGTTCATTGATGTCATCAAGGCTAATGAATACAGGTAGCTTTCTGGCCAATTCCCTCCCAAACTGACATCTTCACGACTGTCCTAAAAATCCACCCATGCTGTGATGTCAAGGAAACAGTACATGAATCAAGTCTCCTGCTGTGAGCTGTCAATCACAGCAGGTAACACCCAAAATTACCCTTAGCACTTTGACAGCTAGTTAGGTGTGAAGGGGGATGGGAGATGAGTCAAAGTAGTACAATTCAGTTTTCAAAAGACTGCAATTTAGCCATTCTAAAAAGAAACAGCAGTAAAAAGCACTTTGAAAGTCTGTTCTGTGGCATTTGTACTGTTTGTGGTTTAAGTAGTCACTGAACGGTATGAAATGTTACTTAAAACTGACTGAAAGACAGCAGTGTATGCATGTAAAATCAATGCAGTGATAGGAACTTTAGGAAGAAAGAGGCCTGTATGATGTAATTTTTTTACAAACAAGCACTGCATTGTGGGATACCTATAGACAGACTAAACAATGACAATTACTTCAAGATGTCAGACTCAGAAATTACGTATAAAAATATTTAAAAAAACCTGTAAATAGTCCCAGAATAGTGTTAAAATGTAGGAAACACCAAACCATGATGCAATCAAGATGTTTTTTGAATCTGTTGGTGCGGTTCTCCTTTAAGTTAAGGCATTTGATAAGTGCACCGGGAAAGAACTGCTCGAGTCACTGGCTACTGCTTTTTCCTAGAAATATCTGTGTTATGGTAATGAAGGAAGGTATAGGTTCATAGGTCAGTACTAGGCTAACTGCCCTTGTGGGCCATTTTATGCCTAGCCAATTACCCCATTTGAGAATTAAACCCTACACCTTGTGTTTTTAAGGTAAACACCTTAACCATTACGTCAACCCCAACTCCCCGTATAGCATGATTAATAGATAAATGGAACAATGCTATTGTACTTCTGGACAGGCATTTAGGTCTTATTTAACAAATTCTTATATTGGGAGAAACTGGTGGTATCTTCTGAATGCTAATGGACTGTTTCCTACTGAGTACTGGATATGTGATGCTAAACTTAAGATTAAGGGTCCAGCTCTGTGATATATAGGGATGAAGCCCTGATTAAGACCTAGCGATGTGGGTTTGATTAGTTGTCTGGGAACTGGTGGAGCTGATGAGGGTAATGATAGGAGAGTCACGGTTATGCCTGCTTGCTTCTGTGCAAGTCAGATGTTATTGTTCTATGTAAGCTGTCCTGGTGGATACCAGAGAGCACTCAGAGGTGTTTGTTGAGAAGTGGGCAGGTTTGGATAAGTTAGTGAACCCCTCACATCATCTCATTACTTGCTGTCCCCTCAGACATCCGTGGGTGTATATGGGAAGGTGTAGGGCTACAACAAAAAAAGAAAACTTAAGTAGACTAGCTGATGGCACCACTATTGATACCCTCTGTCCTAGGGGAACAGATAAGCCTTAGGATTGTCAACCTTTGTGTAATTAATGGGTCAGTAGAATGGCCGTGAAGTTCAAGGGTCAGAAATTTTAGTTACGGGATATTTTATCTTTCTTGTCTAACTGAAAAAAAAATCAAGTAGAGCAACACTTGTACAGTTGTCTCCCTGTACTTCTTCCTAATGTTTTGTTTGGTTCTTTTATGGAGACTTTGCCTACTAACCTAGCATGTCCACCTTTAATCTTAGGATCTTTGTTACAATTTCATGCTTTTTTAATCCACTGTGAGGTTATATTTCTGTCCTCCTCAATTTGTTTTAGTTTCTTTAAAAGAAATCACCAAAAGAAGCAGAAAAACTGAAAAAGTATTGTAGAAAGTGATCCTAGGGGCACTGGAAAAGTTATAGTTCTGGAAAATTAATAATGAAACTGAGTTCATTCATGTGGTATTACAGAGACCTTTTTATTCAGCAAATTAAACTATGTTGTATCTTTGGTTCAGATAGTACAGAATGCATACTGAACAAAACCAGCTTGAATGCAGATATTAAAATAATTGGATTGGTGGCAGGTTTATAAAATGAGCTAAAGGAACTTCCAGATTGAGCAGTAAATGTTCGTTACATTTAATTTACAGAAGTGCAGGATACCACACTTGGGGTTTAGTCATCCCAGAAAATGAAATACCACCTAGGTGAAGTTATACTGAACATATACAGGAGTAGTTGGAGTACTGTTGACTTCAGAAATTAACAGAGAAAGGGGCGTGGCCAAGGATGAACACAGGATAGCAGCAGATTTCTTCAGCTCCACCAATTTCATTACACTGACAGGAATTAATTACTTAAAAAAATAATTTTTGAAGTAATTTTCTTTCTAAATATGTTTGTTTTATATAGTTCTTGAACTATATCTAAAAAAGAAAGGAAATTTTTAACAATATTCCTGTCAGAAATCACTTTGGAAATTTTCCTGTCAGTTTATCAGTCTGAAATGAGTTCCAGTAAGACAAATTCTCAAGACTCCAGCATCAAGAAAGAACTTCAGTCTCTGATAACTATAATCCAGCAACTTACTGCTAAGATGGATAAAATGGATACTAAAATAGACACCTTCATAGAAAAAACTACAAAACAAATAGACTTGTTACATATAGACCTGCAACAACAGAAGATCCAGGTGACAGGCATAGAAGAAGCTGTGAATGACATGGAAAATAGAATCCAAGAAGAGGAAATCAACATTGAGTTTCTGCTGAAACAAAATATACATTTACAAACAAAGCTGGATGACCTGGAAAATAGATCTGGGCGCAGTAACATTAGGATTTTTGGACTGCCAGAAAATATTGAAGGTAACAATATTACTTCTTTTTTAACAACATGGCTCCCTAAAACTTTAGACTTACCAGAAGCATTCTCTTTTGGTATCGAAAGAGCACATAGATCTATAGCTAATACTAACTCTAACAAAAACTGTCCTAGATCAGTTATAGTTAGATTTCTATCATCTTTTGATAAAGAGATGGTTCTTAAATCTGCTTGGGCTAAAGCTGCTGTTAAGATTAATGAGACAACTGTGCGTTTTGACAATGACTATTCTTCCTTGGTAATAGCTAAAAGAAAAGTTTTTCTGCCACTAATAAGGGAGCTTAAAAAAGCACAGTTTAAAACATACCTTCTGTTTCCTGCCAAGCTAAAAATCTTCCTTCCTGATGGTCCTAAAATTTTTGATGACTTAGACTCTGCTTTACTGTTTATCAAAAAAAATAAGATTTTGGATAAAATAGAGGAAATAGTAAAGAGACTGGCAACTGAAACTTCGTGGAAGACTTCAGAGAAGAAGAAGAGACTAAAAAACAAATGATTTGTTCTATGTTTTTTTTCTTTTTTTCTCTCATCATTTTACTTCATTATTAATCTTTTAAATATAGTTCCTGCATTTCCAGAAAGCCACAAATATTCTGAAAAAGATTTAATCAAAGTTATTCTCTGTGTGCAAAGAAATGTTTTGTTTCATAACCAGTCAAAATATCTGAGGAACTAATAACAAGCTATTATTCAATTTGTTTCTCTTTCTGAAAAGAGAAGTAAGGTCAGTAATTTGATACATTTTTTTCTCTTTTTTCTCCTTTTCTTCTTTTCTTTGTTTAAACAATGACACTCTATTTAGATTATGTAGTGGGGGAGGGCAGGGAGAGAAGAGTAATGAAAATATGATTAATAGAATAATAACATATTTATTCCTTGTAAAAGTTTATATGTTCTTCAAATGCTATTCCTAATTATACTTTCTTGATTATACTGCTTATGCTTGTTTGTAAATAATCTGTCATGCTTTAACTAATAATAATTAGAACTAAATAATAGTAAATAATGTTTTATTTTTAACTCTATTAATATAAACAGTAAGTAATATTCCATTGTATATACTTCTTATAGCTTTCTCTTACATTTTTTATTTCTGCTTTACACTCTTTTATTTTCTACTCTCTTTTTCTTTATTCTTTCTCTTTATTTTTTCATATTAATATATAGAAATGCTTTTGATCATATAGACACAGTAAATAATAAGATTTGCATAAAAATTGAGTTGGGACAAAAATATTGAGTTTTATTACTTATTAACTTTGGGCTTAATTTCACTTGCATAGAGGCTGTAATAACCTGTAAAATACATTGCAAAGGTTTTGTCATGTTTAGATGCATTTACACTGCTAAATGAATGTTTGTCACTAGTTTTTAACAAGTTTCCGCCAAAATGTTAAGGGAGACAATCTGGGATGTGGGCTACCTCATGAACAGTGTCCTTGAGTTGTTTTAAAAGCTTCAACTCTCAGAATTCTCACAGAGAAGCTGAAAGCAGTCAATTTGACCTTTGACCCAGATATCACACTGACACATCACAGATTCAGGAAGAACACTCTACCAGGAAGTAGAACTGATGCAAATGCGACTATGTGAAGGAAAATGAACTCTTTAACATTTAAATGCGAGTTATTTTATATAATTACTTAAATATCTATGTTATAATTCATAAAATATGTCAGTTATAATGATTTTAAATGATGCAGTTTCTTGTAGTAAGTAAATGTCTTATTTTAGAAGGCATAGAAAATTAAACATTTATTCAAGTGTTTTTGAAAATCTACTTGACTGCAGCATACTAATCTGTGTTAAAAACTTATGTTCCAAACATATACATTACTATAACTCATTTAATTCATCTGATTGACAAGCATAAATAACTTTATAACTCTATTCTGGAAGAAATTGTCATGTGATATATTTTAAAGCAGTAGTATAGACGTACAAAATACAGATGGCTTTTTTTTTTTTACAATAATGCAAGTGTTTCTGAGAATTTGCATAACTATGCAGTATGATTTATAACAATTTCTATAAATATAATATTTTATTCTATTGACAATAATGAGTATGAGTAAAATGCTCATATACAAGCAATTCAAGGTTTTTTTTGGAAGCTGTTGACTGCATTTACATCACAGAAAATAGATGCATCTTAATATATGTAATGTCTGAACCATATTAGCCAAAGTTTTTGATTTAAATGAATGTTAGAACTTATTTTTACATACTTTGAATAAATTAATATGTAGATATACCTTCCTTTTTTTTTTTCCCTCTCTCTCTTTCTTTCACTCTCTCTCCCTCTTTCACGTCTTTTATTTCTCTCTCTCCTCTTGGTTCCTAATATCAAGATTATTTGAATGCTATTTGAATACAAGTGTATTATATTACATAGATGTATATAGTAGTATGAATAGTTTTAAAAAAAAAAGTTTATTTTAGTTTATATGATGCTGTTTTATCAAATGTGTAGTCTTGTCTTGCTAGATAATTGAATTGAAAGCGGTTAATTTAAGTTAAATATAACCAGTATTAAATTGATAAGGTGGTAGCTGAGGAGGTACTGCTGCTTAGGGTAGGGGGTTAACTTGAGTGGTAAATACTACTCTAAGTTGGAGTTTTTAACTCCAGGCTGGATGCAAGGTTTAATCCTTACATTATTTTCACTTGCTCATTGTTATATGTATATAGTTTTGACATCCACAATATATTTTGTACACTCATTGTCACTGCAAACAAAATTGAATCCTATACAAAATCCCATAAGAGATTCAATAAATACAGCTATATTTAAAGGTACACCTAAAGGAGGAGATGTAACATTACTTATGTTGTTATTTGTTATTTTGATCATAAGATTCTTAAGTTTTAAAAATGCCAAATGACATCTTTAAAAGGAATTTCTTTAAACATTAATGGATTGAATAATCTGTGTAAAAGGGCAAGCCTAATAAGATACATTAATTTACATAAGGCCAACTTAGTCTTCCTGCAAGAAACCCATCTCTTGAAAAAAGATTGATAAACTAGCCACAAACAAATATACAGTATTGGTTAGTTCAGAGCACACTCAGAAAAAAGAGGAGTGGCTATTTTATGGAATAAAAGTATGCCCATTCCTAAAACCATTAAGTCTTATCAGGATGACAAAGGAATGTTTTGTATGGTTACAATACAAATTAATGGGAAGACTTACACTTTAATTAATGTATGTTGGATACCTGGAATTGGTATTAATACAGTGAAACATCATCTTGATAAGATCATATCATTCTCTATAGGAGATATTATTTTAGCTGGTGACTTTAATTGTATACTACATGAAAGTGATACTACCACTATAGGAAAAAGAAGAATTACATCTAATGCAAAACATTTAAACGATTTTGCTAATTCTTATCATTTGAATGATATTAATAATCAGATAGATTCAAAATCATTACCATACACCTTTTTTTCTAACAGATACAAAACTTATTCAAAAATAGATAGGGTCTTTATTTCTAACCAGATGGTAACAGATTTAATTAATTCCAAAATCATTTCATGTCCTATATCTGATCATAATTCAATTGTTTTGAATTCATGATAAAAATACTCATAATGTTCAGATCAAAAGGATACCAGCATACTTAACTCAACTAAAAGACTATAAAGAATATATACTTTCAGAAGTAAAACATTTTTAGACATAAATAATACTCCTGAAGTCTCCATTGTCTATGTTTGGGATGCCTTAAAATCATATCTGTATGGACAAAGTATCAGATGGTATAATAATAAAAGGAAATCTTGGGATAAGGAATTGTTAGATATTCAAAGTAAATTAGACTCTTATAAACATAATAATAAAGAAAATATTATGGACAAGAAAGTTATTGAAGAAATAAACTAAATGAGAAATACAAAGAAATTTTAACTCATAAAGTTAAAATAACTTTAGAGAATACAAGTTTTGTCTTATTCAATAAGCCCCAAATACTTACATAGACTTAAAAATAAAACAAAAGGTTGAATAAACAAAACCATATCAAAGAAATCTTTTCTCTAAGGAAAAAGAAGAATGTTTCTAGTATACCAGAAATACTAGATGAATTTAGAAATCACTTTCACAAAATTAACCATAATAACATTAACATGGAACCTAAAGATAAAATAAAGGAGTTTATAACCACAAACATGAATAAAAAGCTTAATAAACAACAGATTAAACTATTGGACAAAAGTATTTCATATACAGAGGTTATTACACAAATAAATAAGCTTAAATCAAACAAAGCACCGGGTAATGATGGTATTATACCAGAGATATATAAAATCCTTTCTAAAAGTACATATTCATTAATACATAAGGTTTTTATTTTGGCCCAAATTGAGTTAATAACCCCCCCATCTTGGCAATATACATTTATTTCGCCAATTTTAAAACCTAATAAAGATCCAACTAGATGTACTTCATATCGGCCCATCTCATTACTTAATGTTGATTATAAAATGTTTATGAGTATTTTTGCTGATAGATTGAAGACAATCATCCCGGCATTATAGATATAGATCAGACAGGCTTCATTGTAAATAGAAATACTTTTGATAATATAAGAAGAACTTTAACATTAATTGATTTTGCAAATAGGAAAAAGAAAGATTTAACACTTATTAGTCTTGATATAAGTTCAGCATTTGATTCAGTAAGTTGGGACTATCTGTTTACCTTACTGAAGTGCACAAACTTCTCAGATGCATTTGTAAATCTAATTGAGCATTTATACAAAGGAACATTGGTTTATATTAAGGTAGGAACATATGTTTCACAAAATATACCCATTTTTAAAGGTACAAAACAAGGATGTCCACTTTCTCCACTATTATTCACTTTAGTAATGGAGCCTTGGGCCAATTTGATCAGAAACAGTACTGACATAGAGGGTTTTGAAATAGATGAAAATACAACATCCAAAATTCAACTTTTTGCAGATGATGTTCTAATTACATCAACAGGATCTAATTCTTCTATGCAGTCTCTATTTGATAAAATGATGAATTTTAAAAGTATTTCTGGTTTAATATTCAATGAAGAAAAAACTAAAATACTACCTATATATACACGAAAATATTCTCATTACTGATTTTACTAAATATGTACCCAATTCAGGTCAGATAACTTATTTAGGTATAATACTATCTAAAGATATTAAATCTATTATATATAATAATTATAATACCTGTTTTCTTAATATACAAAATATTTTTAATACCTGGAATAATATGTTTTTTTACTATGGAGGAGAGACTTACAATTATTAAAATGATAATATTCCCCAAGATTTTATACTTAATACAATCAATAATACTTCCACCTACAAAAATAATTATCAAGAAACTGAATACACTAATGTTAAATTTCCTATGGGCAACCTAATAGACCTAGGATTGCATTAAAGAAACATACTAATAGCTGGTCTCAAGGGGGTATTTCTTTTCCAGACTTTAATTTATATACTATCTCTTCTATTGTAAAAGTTATTACTTTATTAATAGATCAGTCATATGTCGCAAAATGGAAAGATTATTGGGAGCTAATTAGTATGCACTTCATGAAAATCTCCTTAACACATAAAAATATGATTGTAAATAACTCCATGTTATGGTTACTAAAGGAATTTTGTACTTCACCTATTACACCTAAACATATGGTTTGTTACCCATTAAATATTATTATTAGCTATCGTAACTTTATATTCATGCACCCTAAGTATAGGGAATGGAATTTTATTATATTCCCTATAATGTATACTCAGGGTATGCTTTTGTCATCTACTTCTGAAGGAACTCATTTAGCTATAGATAATGATCTAAAGTACTGGTATCAGTTGATATCTGATAATAAAGTTAAAAATCTAGATTTCTTAAAACAAGAATTTGATCTAAGAGAAACTTGCTGGTTAGAGGTTCAGACCTTTAGACAACATCTCATTAATAAAATAGATCTAATGTCTATAACAGTTAAAGAATCTATTCCAACACTGATTGATTACTTGATATTAAATTTACAACATAAAGTTTCTGTTAAAGGTAAATGTTCATACATACATAAAATTATCAGACAAGAAACTTTTTGCAGTGTAGATACATACTGGAATTATTTCACTTCTATTAATGGGGACCCACCAAATCAACAAGATAAACAATATATATTGGAATCTGCCTATAGAACTACGTCTTCCATTGTCTAGAGACTTTATACATGGAAATTTTTACATAGATCTTTTTATACACCTTTGATGATGAATAAAATAAATAATAAAGATAATCTATGTAAGAGATGTAATGTAGAAATTAATGCTGACTGGGCTCATATGTTTTATGACTGTATAAAATTGAAAGAATACTGGAAGTCAATTAATGAATTTTTGCAGGCTCTTTTACAGATAATTTCATTATTTCTAAATCTCTTATATTATTCAACACACCTGTACCTCAAAGTGTTAAAAGGTTAAGCTTCCCTTGTTATGGTCTATTCTAGCAGTGGCTAGGAAAATAATAACCAGAAATTGGATTTCAGATACACCTCCTTCGCTCAATGAATTTAAAAATGTTATGAATATAGTGTGCCATATGGAAATAAACACAATTAGGTCAAGAACAACTAGAAAAACATCTTATTATATTGTATGGGATAATTTACAAAATTTGTTAAAAAAATCCTAATTTCAATAGCATGGTATTTTAGTTTAATTAATTGATCTGATTGTAGTGGATGTCTTTGTAAATACTTTAGTTGTTTTGTTGAATGTTATAATCATATCTATTTTTAATTACTTGTATAAAATTGTTATGATATTTCTCTTGTATGTTAAAACAATAAACCTGTTTTGAAAAAAAAAGAAATTAACAGAGAAAGATATAGGCAAACCTGATGAAATGCTGAATGTATCCTTAGGGCTTAATTCAAGAGACAAAAAGATTACACAGGTCTTGGTCAGCTAGAATATTGCATACTGTTTTGGTGCACTTAGAGGCAATGTAACCAGTTAAAAATTCAAAGAAAGGCGGCAAGTATTAAAGGAGGAAAAGGAGCATAAAGAAATTTTCAAGAATAAAATCTCTTTTTCACAGAAACAGCAGTGAGAGAGCAGGCATGACATGGGTAATTAAGGTACTGGAGTGAAGAGTAGTAGCAGAGGAAAACGATATGACAGGCTGGGGGTTCATACTAGAGTACTGACATTAGAAAACATTGTTCTCGCATAAAAGTCATAAGTAAACGGAACATGCTACCAGCAGAAGTTGTGATAAGGAGCTAGACTGAAAAATGGCACAGGAGAAAGGTTTATAGCAGCCATTCTGTTGAAAGTAACAGGATCAACAATTTTCACACCTGACTGTTTTCATTGGGGCAAAGCCCCCTTCATTCCTGGACTTAATATAGTCAAAATCAAGTAGTACATCTTGGGGTATGAGCAAACTCAAGCACAGCACCCTAATTTGGGGAAAGCACATTTTACATTTTAGTTAACTGCAAATACTGAATAAAGTACTTGGGCTTTGAGCTTCTGTCCGGGTATGGGGGAGCTACATACTTCTTACAGAATAAAATAAGGCGGACACAACACTTTTTTTGCTTCAACAGCCTGTAATATAATGTAATAACTGATGCTTTTATTTTATTTTTTATTTTATTTTACATTTGTTGACCGGGCTAGTCTAGCTGGATACATGTCCTTTTTCAGTAAAGGCCCGGGGAGAAAAGCTCCAACATGAGGAGAAGACACAAAACATTTACATGCAGTAGAAAATAGCATTAACATAGAGATACAAGAAAACAGCGAGCTTTACATGCTGTGTAAATAACATTCACAGATATTATGTAGATAATCTAACATGGTTACATTGTGAAGCTGTGAGGTTAAGATTATAAACTCTGAGATGGGGAAAAGACTAAGGTGGTGTGGGACCTTTGGGGTTAGTCTGGTTTAGGATGCTTTACACATTGCAGTCCGTTTCTAGAAAACTGTAAAGTAATCTTAAAATAATCATGTGTTATTGACAATGGAATGTAAAAGCAGTAGGTTACCAAAAGAACATTACGCTGAAATTTCTGCATGGTAGAAGCAATTGTTAAAGAAAACTTCAGGCAAGGCTAATAAGTTGAGTGTTGATTAAAAAGGCGTCTTTATTTTATTATTATTTTTTTTTTTTGAAGGTAGACTCTTGCTGAGTTTATGGCCTTCTTTCAGTTTTAAACAGAATTTGTACATACAAGCCAAACTATGAAAGGACCTTTTCACTGTGTCTTTGATGGCCTAGAAATACTTCCTGCTAGGGTTTAGAAAGTGCCTGCCAACATTTATGGCTGTTTGCAAATGTTACCTACCTAAACATAAGCAGATTTTTCAAAAGTGCAAAAACCGAAAACAAACCCCAAAAGCTAATGAAAAGTACTTTTGGCTCGGGGTGCAACAGCTTTAGGAAGACTGGTGCAAAACAAACAAGGCACAGTATGCACAGCTGTGGGAACATTTATTTAAAATGCATGAATTGACACATCTCGTTTGTGATACAGCTCTCTCTCTCTCTCTCTCTCTCTCTCTCACACACACACACACACACACACACACACACACACACACACCATTAACAGCAATAAGTAAGACTTTGTGCTTCCTATCCCACTCGCAGAGAAGAGAGTCTGAATGTGCAGTCTGTTAAACACCTTTGTAGACACCTGCTGAATGGCCATTGTTCTTCCCAAGGCATGGGTTAGTAGTAAGTCGACAAATGAAGTGTTGTGTGCCTCTTCTCTTTAAGCTCAGAAGTTGAGGCAGTCCTGTAACTAAACTGTTGTACTCATGTCCGTACTCTTGTCGATGAAGCAGAACAGGATGGGATGTGAACTCACAGTCGTGTAAGGCAAAGCTTCCACTACTTCCGTGCTGTGTATATGTCTAAGTATTGACATGTTAGCAACAGCAGAACTAAAGCAGGGACTGACTGATGTATCACTAGGCAGAGAGGTTGCCTAACATAAGGGCATTCAAGTACCTTTACAAAGTGTCAGTCATCAGATTTTTAAACTAAGTTAAGTTGACAACAGCCATTATGGAAATGGTAGTCTTGGGTAAGAAATTGAGGAACTGTACCAGACGGTTATAGTTTTTGGCTCTGTGTCAGGGCAGCAGAGTTAAATTTGTATAACATCAAGATACCAACAAAATAGCAGTAATATTAATTAATAGTCCAGTGTGAATTCCACAGTAGTCTTCAGTGGAAAAAGAATGCTGTCAGCAGAACCAAAGTACATACTGACACCATCTGTGTAGCAGACTATACCCCCATTTGTGTATAATCAGATGTGAGATAGTTGCTTGTGGATGGAAGAGACATACCTCCAGTGAAATGGCCAGTAACAATCAACAATATACATTGATAGATCCACAGTCACACTCCACTCTACAGATGTATATATTTTACCAAAAATGTACTTTTCACATAATATCAGTTGGAAGCAGTGAAGCTTCTGTCAGTGCAATATTGTTACTTTTATTTATTTTCATTAATATTTTGTTATTAAACTGTGTCTCAAACCAGCTTCCAGTGCAATGCTATGCACTATTTTTTTTCTATGAATAAAGTGGTTGAAGGGTAAGGTATTGTGTTGCCAGCAATATGCTCCAAATAGAAATGAGGAAAGTCCAACAAGGATAGAATAGTAGCAGTGCTTGGAATATATTGATTAGAGGTTAGAATATTGCACTACAGATGGGAATGTTACATCCTCCAGACCTGAACTTGGATTCACTGTGTGTAACGTCAAGCATGTCTCTCAGCCAAGCAAAAAAAAAAAAAATCCATGCTCACTTAGAAAGCATGCATGTGGACCTAGTGATTTTACAGTCAGGAGTTAGAATGCCTTATCCAGAATAAGGCATTTCTAAATAATGTGACCGTGTGAACCATAATGATTAAAGGAGTCCTGCTGTGTTTTTGTGCTATGTCCAGTCTTCCTAAGTCCATGTTGTTTTGGAAGAAATGACTGTAAGAAATCCAGAACTGGATTATTGCCATCACAGCCCTAATAAAGCTGTAGGGTTGGACTTGGCTCACCAAGCGCCTGTACTAACGCAGCCTCATGTTTATCTTTGGATGTAGTACAGCTACAGTGTAGTATGACATTCCACCTTTTATATCAGGTATGGTATTGGCAGTGAAACTACATTTTCTAAAGGTCCATGGTTGTGTAATATTATACCTTTACATTTCAGGCATTAGTATTGGCAGTAAAACTATATTTTCAAGTAGTATGGACTATAAAAACCTGTTTTGAGGAAATCTACATCTGTGCATGCTTCCATATGATTCAGTGTCTGGAGTAATTTGAGAATAAAGATCTGGGCATAGTTGTATTAAGTGCAGCTAATTAACTCTCTGACTTCTGATTTACATTTGTGTATGTAAATGTTTGTATTCGTAGATGCAGCAGCAGTACCGGAGTTTTCCAATGACATGCAGCCGTAGAAACCAGTGAACAAAGAAGAGTAACATAGCCCAAAGCCTGTATCCTGGTTGCATTCATGTAATAGATCATATGCTGTTCCCCTTTGGTGGCGGAAGCTGTTCACATAAAACAGCAAAGCACTTGTGTCCCCAGAAAAATGCATCATTTTCTTTTTTATCATTTTTTTTACATGTTAAATCTACAGCAGACTTGCTGTAATTCTACAGCAAACTAATTGCTCACCTTACCAGGATTAAAAAAAGGTTTGCATCATAGGGAAGCTTGGCCAGGCAACTTGATTTAAGTGTTATGCCACAAAATTCTAAACAAGAGCAATTGTCCCATTAGAAGCGTGTTTGTAATAACTGTGTTACTCTCTAAACCCCCCAGTATATAGTACTGGTTTTCCAAGAATCTGTTGCACTGGTCCATCACACAGCTGCATTATTATTTCATAGCAGTTGTGAAGATTGGGTGAAGATAGATGAAGACTTGCCAGCCTGGCCAGGTAGAATTTTGGAGATAATTCTGTCATCTGTAATATCAATTTAAACCACGGGCTTGTTGTCTTAAATGGTGTTACATGTGGAAATGGAAAAATGTATCAACAGTGCACTCTACTTACCAAGTAAAGCATGTTGTGACCCTTTGATGTTAAAACTCGGAGTCAGTAAGTCTAGAGTGAGGCATCCTGCCTACTGTTTTAAGGCCAGAGTTAATGGCCAGAATTTGCATGCATAAATGTCCTTTATTGCTCTGGTTTCTGCCCAGAGGCGAAGAATGTGAATGACTCGACCATCATCTGCTCAGCCCAGTCCCTACCCAAACTGCAAGAAGTCACACAGGAAGCCTTTTCCTCTGTTGAAACATAGTTATCCGATGCCCAATTAATACTCAACCCAAACAAAACTAAACTACTCATCTTCCAACCCACCAAACATACTCAAAACAACTCTCACTTTAACATCACAGCAAAAGGCAACACCACTATATACCCAACTGAACACACCAAATTGCTAGGAGTGGAAATAGACAATAAACTAAAATTTGACATTCACATATCCATGACCATAAAAAAAGTCCACAAAAAACTAGCAGCGTTATACAGAAATAAGTAATTTCTCACAAAGCAGCAAAGATTTCAATAGCAAATTCCCACCTTATCTCCACCCTACTTTATTACTCTCCAATATATACCAAGCTAAGGCAATGTGATCTAAACAAGCTGGAGACCTGCTACAACAAAATCGCCAAATTCGCCACAGGGACATCCTACCGTAGTCACCACTGTCTCCCACTTGCTGAACTGGGCTGGCTTGAACTCCCTCACCTCCTTCAGTGGTATCAACTCTCACTCACCCACAAACTAGTAAACCATCCACTAAATGTCCCATCCTTCCAGAATCTACTCCAACCCTATCGCACCACCAGACCACTAAGATCCAGCAACAAAAATCACTTGCAGATCACTAAAGCCAATAACTCTGCTGGTGAAGCACTATTCTTTTGTGCCATAGCCAAATTATGGAACTCACTCCCACCCAGAATTACCTCCGTACCATCATGCACCCACTTCAAAACTTTACTAAAAGCGCACCTAAAAACATGCTGGCTATGCCCTTGCAACTCCCACTCTAATATCATCCACCCCATCCAACCACTACCTTTCTTTCCACTCCACTAACTACCTTGATTATAGCAAGCTCAGATGCTCATAAGCCTAGTACTTATTATACAGCAGGAACTTCTCATTGTAACATTTGTTAATGTCTGTTATTGTCAAAAGATTTTAATACTCTTAACATATACTGGAAGAATCACGCAGATAAAAGTAAGCAAAAAGGTTTATTTTACATGCATGGAGACATGCTACAAAGTACATGGTATGTCAGCAGTCTAAATTCTGTACATGTCACTTGGGTTTTTATACCCTCTCCTGCACGTACACAGTGACTGGTTACTAGACAAGGAATTTCACTCAAAGCTATAAATTCACATCCTGGAGCCTTAGATGGTCAGAGGTCAGGCACAAGATAAGCTTGTGCCTGGATCAAGGTATCATCTGTGCATTCCTCTTTGGTCAGCAAATCCTTTAAAAGAAAAACAACTTATTTTAGCTTATTTCTTTGCACGCAATGCAGTTTCACATTTTAACCCTTACTATACATGATACAAAGATGTTGAACACAAAGATTCTTACTACATTTCCCCCCTAACAACACTTTGTATCATCAGTAATACATTTTGTTCATACAGTTTTTCACATGACTCGTGTTCTGTATATTCAGAATAATAAGCTTTAGTTGCATTGGCAGACAATACATTTGATATTATCATTCGGATGCAAGGAATGCAGCAACAACCCAACAGTAGGAATATAATGGCACCAACACATATAGCAATTAAGACATTCATAAGTACTGTTCCCCAATTTCCAAACCAATTTTGGAAAAAGTCAGTTAATGGATTTTGTCCTGGTTTTGTAAGTTTAGAAACTTGTTGTAGGATCTCCAGATGGCTGTTAATGTCATATTCGTTGTCTGTAATGAACGGACAACACTCGCAAGTACCTCCTTTCGCCGCTAGGGTGAAATCGAGCGCCATATGATTCTGCAATGCTACAGTCCTTATTGCAGTTAACTCATCCGTCACCAATTCTAGCGCAGAAAAAGTTGCATTGCTCAGGGTTTTTAACAGTTTTGACAGTTTTCTGAGCTCCCAAATGGATTTTACTGTCCCATATGCTGGAAGAATACCAGCCCAGGAAATAACATCATCGCCCAAGTCCATGTGTGATAGCCCCTTGCTGCTACTATTGGCCAAGTCGTGTTGATAGATCCAGGATGCATCAACGTTACCTACGGGATTAACAGGTTTATTAACAGCATGTACATTTCGTATTTTACCTTGGGGAAGAGAAAATGTATGTCTTATAGCTGGTGCTAAATAACCCAAACAACAACTGCCTGACCAATTCCTTGGTAACCATTTGTATGCTTTTCTACCATAGATAAAATAACAATCATTTACTTTAAGTGTAATATTGACTGGAACAGAGTGATTTCCTTTATCTTGCAGCCCTTTAAACAAAAGGTCATACACAGATAACATTTTTTCAAAGAAACTTGTGCCATTAATAAGCCCTGTACTATTAACAAGCACTCTTATAGGCTTGAAACTCGTTGCACAGTGCCCATCTATTGTACAGTTATGAATTATGGTTACATTACACTGACTCCATCCAACCTTACAGTTCCATTCTGGCGACCCATGAGGGGTAATGCTATTTTGTCCTTTAAGGCTACATTTGAAGTTTCAAATAGTAAATTAGTCCATGTATCATTTGCCCCCAAAGGGACTGTACCTAACATTAGACCACCATGTACAGTAGGGATAGCCGTGCATATCCAACAATTTGAAACATTAAAAGATAGAGCATATGCATACTTAATAGCTTGATATGTATAAAAAGGCGGATGCCAGGCCGTATTCTCGTCTCTCTTTACTTGGCTAGTCTTGTTTGAAAATAAAAACGGCCAAAACAGAAAAGTAACAATCACACTTATTAACAACAAAATTATTTTGGAATGCTTTTGTGGGAAGGGCTGCTCCCTCCCGGTTCCAGGATCCTGTTGTTCTTCGGATCTGAAAAGCAATCATTCGTTAGAGAAGTGTTAGTTCTGGTCAGCAACAATTTCCTCATGTAATCTGCTATCTCTTCACCCCCCTCACATTCCGCAGGCAAAAGATTTTGCCACTGTGGGATGTAAGAAGGTCTCCCGTATAATAGTTCAAATGGTGTGACCCCTTTTGAGGTGGGAGTGGTACGCATGGACAAGAGCGCCAGAGGTAAGCAGTTTATCCAAGACTGATGTGTCTCGGCCATGAGTTTACGTAACTTGCCTTTGAGAATGCCATTATGGCGTTCAACCAACCCTGCTGACTGTGGGTGGTAGGCACAGTGATGTTTTAACTTGATCTGAAAAACGGCGGCCAGCTTTTGAATGACTTGGTTTACAAAATGTGTGCCATTATCAGAATAGATGTGTGTAGGTAGCCCAAAATGAGGGATAATGTTATTCGTAAGGGCCTTGGCTACCGACAGTGCATCTGGGTGTGCTACCGGAAAAGCTTCAACCCATTTTGTAAAAGCGTCAATAATGACTAACACAAATCGCTTCTGTTGAACAGGAGTTAGTTCAATAAAATCCATACAGATTGTGTGAAATGGATACGGAGGCAGCGGAAAAGCTGCTGGGGTAATCCGCACCCCACCACCATGGTATCGTGCACAAAGCAGGCACGATAAACAAAATTGTTTAGCGTATGCTATAAAGCCCTTGGTCCAGAAAATTTGCTGGATTATTTGAACCATAGCAGCAGGGCCCAGATGAGATGGGCCATGCGTCATTAATGAGGCATACCTAAAAAGGTTCGTTGGCAAGACATACTTATCATTTGGACCTACAAAAACTGCCTGCTTTTGAATAGCCCCATATTTAACCCATCGCTGTTTTTCCTGAACTGTACTAAGTTCCTGCATTACCTGTAAAGTTTGTAGATCAAATTTATCTGTAGGGTGAAGTTCCTTCTGTGTGGTCTCGAGTGCAAAGGTAGAGGTTAAGGCTACACTTTTAGCAGTTTTGTCAGCCAGTGCATTTCCAAGTGATACTGGATCCTTGGCATTCGTGTGCTGCGACTTACAGATGGCCAGTCCCCGTGGCAGTTGGACAGCTTGTAAGAGGCTAAGGATTAAATCCTTGTGGGTTATTTCCTTTCCTGAGGCCGTAACCATTCCTCTATTTTTCCATTGCTGTGCAAAGACATGGACCGTGGAAAAAGCATACTGACTATCTGTGTAGATAGTAACTGCCTTATCCTTGGAAATGGTGCATGCTCTGGACAAAGCAATCAATTTGGCGCCAGCGGACAGGTTCCTGGGGAGGGGTCTTGCCTCTAGTACCTTAGTCTCAGTTGTGACTGCATACCCCACTTGTGTGATACCTGCCTCGTTCTTACGTGCTGACCCATCTACAAACCGGGTCCAATCTGAATTTGCCAAAGGTTGGTCCTTAAGGTCTGGTCTTGGTAAGACATTAGAGTGTATTAAATCTAAACACATGTGAGGGGCACCATCGTCAGCTGTAGGTAACAGCGTGGCTGGATTAAGAGTGGTGCATCGCTCAATGGTCATGTGTGGTTGTGATAGTAACGTTGTCATGCAGGATAAGTGTCTGCTAGGAGAGAGAGAAAGGTAACTTTATCCTGTAGTAGTAGTATTACCGCGACAGAGTGCGGTACTCGTAAGGAAAGGTCATGAAACAAAACTAGGGTCGCAGACGCTTGCACGGCCTGTGCGGCTGCAACTACTGCCTGTACACAGTGTGGCAAAGATCGTGCCACTGTGTCCAATTTACTGGAATAAAAAGCCAATGGTCTCAACTTATTTCCATAGGTTTGCAACTGAACCGATGTCATAAAGCCCTGCTTACAACCTACTGTCTGAACAAAGGGTTTTGTATAGTCAGGGAAGCGAAGTGTTGCAGATCCTGCTATCAATTGTTTTACCCTAGTAAATGCCTGTATTGCCTTATCCGTCCATTGCAGCGCATCATGTGCTGCCACGGGAAATGCGAAAATAAGCTCCAAAAGTGGACTTACTTCCTCTGCATAGTTGGGAATCCAACTACAACAAAAATTTGTTATTCCTAAAAATGACATTTCTTTTTTTTGTGCTGGGCATTGGTGCCTGTAAAATAGCTTCTTTTCTACAGTTATCTAGTTGTCTACCAGCAATTGAAATGGTATAGCCTAGATACCGTACTTCAGTTTTACAAAATTGTAATTTAGATTTATTTACCTTATGTCCCTCTTACGCCAAGAAATGCAATAACCGAATAGTTTTGGACTCACAGACAGCATCCGTGGGTGCAGCCAGTAAGATGTCGTCCACGTACAATAGTAGATGACAGCCATGCTCTGGTTGAAACTGTGCCAGGTTTGTCGACATTTCTTGCGAAAAGATTGTAGGGCTTTCACAATATCCCTGCGGCAGTCGTGTTTATGTGTACTGCTTGCTCATAAACGTAAAAGCGAACCAAAACCTACTATCTTCCTGTAGGGGAATAGAAAAGAATGCGTTACTAATGTCAATAACAGAAAAATACTTATCTGTGGGAAGGATATCATTTAACAAAACAGATGGATCTGGGACCATAGGAGCCCTTGGCACTACAGCAGCATTTACAGCCTGCAGATCCTGTACCATTCTCCATGTCCCGTCCGGTTTCCTTACTGGGAACAAGGGTGTGTTACACGGTGAATCTGTACATGGAATTAAAACCCCAGCTCTCAGTAGAGCCGTGATCACTGGAAAAATGCCTTCTTCTGCCTTTTTACTTAATGGATACTGACGCTTATGAGGTCTAAAATCGGATTTTGGAGTTATTTTAACCTGTCCTGCTGTTTTCATTAGCCCAATGTCATGCTGTCCTAGGGACCATAAGGATTTTGGTACTGACTGTAGTTTTAATTCTTTTTGTGGGGTCAGAAAGCATAGTCAGGATGGCATGCCTCCTGTAAAACTACGGAGGACACCTTTTCTTGATTTTCTGCTTCTTTTTCCTGATACTGGGGTGGACCGACCATTTCTTTAGGGACTTCTGGATACAAGGGTGGGGCTGTCGGTTTACGACAGACAACAGATGTCTCGTCATCTTCTTTATGGACAAAAAATGCACCTTTTTGCACTCGAGCCACCACTTTCCTTATTCGAAAATTGTTCCCTATGTCTCTTATTAGCTTCTTTTAACCATTTCTGTGCTTGAGGGAATCCCATCTTCACTTGATTTTTAACTTTGCCTCCTGCGTCCCTACGCAGATCTCTCACCAAATTTTGACATTCTGATCTATTTAAGTTACCACTAAATCCATAATTTGTCTTTCATTTTTTATGTATTTTAAGTTTTTTTTTTTTTTTTTTTCTTGGATGTAATTTAAACATATATTCCTCATCTTCAGTCCTTTTATTTAAGCAGCCCTTACTAGCACAACAACTGCTTCCTATTCCCATTTTTCTTATTTAAAAGAAAAACTGTTTCCCATTTTTCTTATTTAAAAGAAAAACTGTTTCCTTTTCCTGAGATCTCTACCGGTCTTTTGTAAAATTTAAACAAAAGAAATTCCTTTATGACTAGTCCCTTTGTTCTTTTTAAAAAGAGAACAATACAAAAAGAAAGAAAAAAAATGTTACGCTTACCTTTCTGCGGTTCTTTTGCCCCGTTCGTCACCGCCCCACGGATCGAATCTAAGAGTGACTGGCCTCTACTTACGACTTCTTTGTCGGAGGTCTTTCCATTCAAGGGAGCCCGACATTCGTTCTCCCTTTCCTGTACAGGTTTTTCAGTCCCCCTTATGCGAGTCGTACCGTGAAGAGGTGGCCCCACGGTCTTGGGCACCAGAAATGTCAAAAGATTTTAATACTCTTAACATATACTGGAAGAATCACGCAGATAAAAGTAAGCAAAAAGGTTTATTTTACATGCATGGAGACATGCTACAAAGTACATGGTATGTCAGCAGTCTAAATTCTGTACATTTCACATGGGTTTTTATACCCTCTCCTGCACGTACACAGTGACTGGTTACTAGACAAGGAATTTCACTCAAAGCTATAAATTCACATCCTGGAGCCTTAGATGGTCAGAGGTCAGGCACAAGATAAGCTTGTGCCTGGATCAAGGTATCATCTGTGCATTCCTCTTTGGTCGGCAAATCCTTTAAAAGAAAAACAACTTATTTTAGCTTATTTCTTTGCACGCAATGCAGTTTCACATTTTAACCCTTACTATACATGATACAAAGATGTTGAACACAAAGATTCTTACTACAGTTATGTACTTCACAGATAAAGATTCTAGTTGTCTACTGATGTACTATGTTCTTCATCTGTAAATATGTTGTAAGTAATTGCTATGTTAAATTGTTAATCGCTATGTAATCCAATGTAACTACTGTCTGTTTATTTTACTGTGGAGCTTTTCTCCCCGGGCCTCCGCTGAAAATGGACCTACGTCCAGTCGGACACTCCCGGTCAACAAATTTAAATAAATAAATAAATAAATAAAAATAATTGGACACCCTTTTAAGGACCTTTGAGTAGCTGATAAATATTAGTGGGTGGTGGCAGCTGGTACTACTGTATAGTCTGGGAAAAAGGGGCACAGCTGGAGAACCTGTGCCAGCCTTTCCCAGGAGTGTCTGTGTGGTTGTATAAACTCTTCTCAAAGTGTGTGTGTGTGTCAGCTACTTGGGCAGGTACACAAAGCACTGGTTGGACAGAGAGGGTGCTGGAGGTTTTAGCTTGCCCACTAGGCTGAGATCTGGACCCTATAGCTGTGCCAGTGGGGAGTCTTATTGGGGACCTGAAGAGCAAGGGAGTGACCAGCCCCGGACTGACTGTGATCTCTGTGTGCTCTTAAGAGAAATTGCACTTTACTGTGTGTTTTTGTTATCCTTTCCTCCAATATGAGATGCCCCTCACTGTTGTTAGTGGTAAGGATTGAGGTGTTACTGACAAGAAAGTATATAATAGTGCTTTGCTCTGACTGGATTTGTTTCCATAGTGTAGTGGTTGTTGATAGGACAGAAAATGGCAGTGGGTTGAATGGGGCTAAAGCTAGTCTGGGAAACAATTAGGTGGACAAGGAGGAAAGAGTATGACTGGGTGGGTGAGATGGTGTGTGCAGTATGGAGAATGTGGGATTCTATCCAGATACTGTTGGGATGAAGGAAAGTAAAACGTTTGCGTGGGAAAAGTGGTGTTAGACGGGTTGGTGTGAAGTGGTTCAGTTCTATAAAAGTGGTTCAAAATTCCATTGTCCCTGGGAAGGTTTCAAATGAACTTGAAGAGGTGAAGTGAATGAGGTAACCAGGGCATGTTAGAGTTGGGGAGTTTTGTTAAAATAATACATGAAACAGTGTATTAGGTTAAAGGATTTGACAGTTTATATGTATGTTTTATGTATGTAATTTGTGTACAGATTTTATTACATCTCAGTAATGCATATTGGAAAAAAAACTTTGTTTATTTTTCAAATAAGATAGTCATTTTTTTATTTTGCTTTTTTCTCTTTATTTTAATTATTTGATTAACTGTAGTAGTTTTGTGACATTTAACTTGGCTTACAACATAGCATATTCATTGTCATCATTATTCTTTCTCCTCCAATTTACATTCCAACCACTGTATATTCCACACCTGGTAATATTATGTTTTACTTTTGTGCAGTTTCAAATGGCCACCATTTAGATCATTGTAAGTCACAAACTGTATTGGGGTGTCTGCTTGTTCACATAGGTTCACAAGCAAATACTAGGCTAGCTGTTCTTGTTGGCCATTTTAGGCCTAGACAGTTTCTCCTTAAAGGTGAGACTCAAACCCCATACCTTATGTCTCTCAGGTATTGTAGGAGCTATTGTCGGTGATGTAGGATATCACCGTTAAATACCACAATTCAGTGTCCGCATCAGACCTGACACAAGTCCCCCTCCCAAAAAAAAATACATGGGCCTCTGTCAACAGCAACAACGCCCTGCTTACTTTGTTGCTTCTACACACAATCACACAAGGACAGATATGATGTGGAGGCACAGGGATCCTTCCTCAGTTGGCTTGTTCTGGAGAGTGGTTAGCTGGAGGAGTTTTCATTTTTTGAGAAGGACAAAACTTCAGAGTTCCAGTTTTCATAGATGACAGCCTCTGTCAAAGAAGCTTTGCATGGTTGAGAGAAAATTCTAGCCTTTTATTCCCTTGTTCCTGGGAACTATGACTGAATTTCAAGAACATTTATCTCTTAAAGCCAGTGTTTGTGGACATTTTCTTATAGGTCTTGAGGTGCCAGAGTGTAGGAACGTTGTTGCCCAGAATTGGTACCCCAGCCATACCTCTTAACTCAAAGCACAAGAAATCTGGACAAAGCCAAAAATAATGGGGGGGACAAAGGCCCATAAATCAGGGACAGATTTTAAATATTGCTGTTACAGACTTGGAAAGTTGTTAACATAACAGTGTGAAACTCAAATGTATGATATTATTTAACGACTTCAGTCCTCCCATGATTTGCCAGAAAACCAAAGCAAATTTTATGAGGAACAGACCAAAAATATGAGGCAAAAATCTCAAAATTCTGAAAAATTTGGACAATTGAGAGGTATATCTACAGCAGATTCATATGTTGTTTTGACAGGCATTCTGAGGCTGAGTATAGGTGCTTTTGGCAAGCCTGAGAAGTAGGCTTGTTTGCCAGGAAGACGCATTCCTGTGCCACATTGAGGTTTAGTTTTTTCAGTTGAGTGCCTCACCAGTCCAAGCTTCGGTCATTCATGTTGGAGTCGCAGATGACCATGCTCAATGTTTTCCCGAGTATGGATTCAGTTGCTATGCTTGTGAAACTACATCTTAGCTGCTAGCTGATGTCTGTGGTAGATGCTTTAACCAGGGAGGCAGGCATGGCTGTGTCTGTAGTGCTTGGTATGTCTGAAAATGTCCCCCTGGGATGACATATTGGACATTTTTTTTGTTGAATATGCCATTTGGGGATTAATCTTTTCAGTCAAGGGTTGCAGTCATTGCTTGATAGCTTTCTTGGTAGTGGAACTGCACCCTTCCTCTGGAGGTTATCCTGACTCATCATCTCTGCTGTCATTCTTCTGGAAAAAAAAAGATGCCCTGCAATGCAAACACCATTTTTACATGACCAAAAGCTATCTGCTTCCCTTAGTCCATTGCTGTCCAGAGTCTAATTAATAGTCCAGGACGTTGGTTAGGTCTCCAGTTTGCCCCACTGTGAGGATCACCCTTGGGAGTTTATTGATAGAAAGGCTGCTGTGCTGCACACTCCCCTGATTAGTGGGTTCTTCAGCATTGTTCTCCTCCTTTGATTCCTCTGTGGTAGGCCCTGGAGGGGAGTGGAGATGACTTCTCTTCCTATTGAGATGTAGAGCACCCTCCCTTCCATCTCTTCTTTTGGATGAATGTGGCTTGTCTGGTTTGTGTGTTTGGTGTTCTCCATTACATTTGATTCTGACTTGGGACCACTTGGCTTAAGGTATTTGTTACTCAGGAGTAAAATCCGTTACTGTAAGTGACAGCTGAGGCTATATGGGGTTGGAAATCTTGCAGCTGAATTTTAAGAGTTCAACATATGGTTTATCTTTCTAAAGTCCTTGACTTCAGAGGTGTTCATTGTGGTATCTTTAGATACCCTAAAGAAGATGTTTGCTGCTTTGTGATTGAATCTGACCGGAGATGAAGATATTGTAGGAGCAAAGCAAGTAGTTATGAAGTTGAGAGCAAGGTCTTAAACATTTTGACCCTGGTCTGATTAACTATTTGTAGAAGGGATTTAGCTTATCTTAGTTGAGTAATCTTTGGGTGCACCCAGCCTTTGTAGTATATGTACTCCAGTTAACCAATGGGTAGTTGAAAATATATATCGGAAGGGTATTTTTATGGGTAATTCGGTAAGCACATTTAGCATTCTTTCTTTTCCTCTGGGGACATGGAAGGTGGCATACAGCATAGTATGAAGCAATAATTTGTCTTACTTATGGTAATTTGAAGTTCGTTAAATTTTGTTAATGGGTTGTGGAATTGAGTTTCTGACAGATATTGATATTCATTCTGCAGCCACAGTTTCCAGCAAATCTTAATGCATGATGGGAGTTGAAACCTGGTAAAGTGGAGTGCTGTCTTTACACCAAAACCAAGTTTCTGTTACAGCACAGATATGGATGTGTTCAAGCTGCAGGAGAGCCTTGACATCAGTATAACAATTACTTGTACCTGCAAGGAAGAAATTGGGTTCAGGTACCTAGGCAGCAAGAACTTTCCCTGTGGTACATTTGGTTGGGGACACATGGCTGAACTGACATTCAGCTGCAGAGAAATATGGCTGTTGCAAATTTCCTGTGAGCAAAGAGAATATGGTGCCATGCCCAAAACTTCATTGGGCAAACGCACAGGAGGAAAATAATATCTGTGGCTCCCAAGGCAACATAAGACAGCAGGCAGCATGGCAGGCATCAGCAGCAGGCCAGCCAAAGTGCATGTCATTCGCAGTAAAAATACAGTGAACAATGGACAGTACCTTTATAATTGGTGTGTGTGGACCACTACCCCCTTCACAATGTCTAGGGAACATTACTTAAAATGCCTACAGGAGCATAAATCTGAATTCAGCAGCATGCAGGATTTCCTCCATATTGCAGCACAAGTTTACATGTTGTAGTTATATAAACAAGCACTGTACACTGAGCACAACAGTCATTGCTTCTTCTGCCTCCATGCACATGGTTATTAAAGCTGTGGGCATGGCAGTGTGTGCTTTTCTTTGCCCACAGGGAATTCATAGCAGCCATATTTCTTTGCAGCTGAATGTCGTATCAGCCATGTGTCCCCAACCAAATGTACCACAGGGAAATGTCTCACTGTCTAGGTGACTGAACCCAGAAGAAATTACATAATACTGTCTAATTTGATTATGGTACGACACACAGTTACAGTAGTAAGAGGGCAATACACAAGTTCACTGTAGTAGTAATATGACAGCTGAAGAGAATAAATAGATTACACATAATATGATGTGAGCAGCATACATCTGTAGTCTGGTACTGTAAACAGCTGCAGTAGAAACAGAGCACTACTTGAAGTCAGTATAATAACAATAGATCTGATGTTGCTCATCTTCTTTCCATTCATCACTGATGGGTTCGGTTCCGAGCCCTCAGAACCAAGTCGGTCTTTTTACCAAGCTCACGCCAGCCAAAAACTCTCAAGCTAAGCTTCTACCAGAATGCCCTTCTCCCTGTTACCTCAGATCTCAGCTAAGTGGAACTTTATTTGATATTTTGTGTGGAAATTTTTTGATAATTTCTATTTTACTAAGCGATTAGTATCTCTAGTGTGTTTTTCTTCTGTCAGACCTTGATTTTTCTTTTCTGCTCTATCCGTTGTTACCGTTGGTAAACTTTCAAGTACCATTGTTGGTATGGCCTTCCCCTCTTACCTTGTGGGTATTCCTTCAATACCATAGCTGGTATTTTTCTTTCTTTCTTAGCCTGTTAGTGTTTTTTCAGTAAGGTGTTTCTGTATTACTTATACATATCACTATAGTGATACAACTGTGTGGCTTTCTTGAACTGTGTTTGACTTATTAGTTCTGACTGGTTAGACTGTTTTCCTGTGGTGTCTCTCTGCAAAGATGTCTGATAAGAAAGGTTCTTCAGGGTTTAAGCATTGTGCTTCATGTAATGGCAAGATGTTCATCGTGTTTCACTGTTGCAGTCATTACACTTGGGTTATCCTGCTGGCAGGCTACCCGCAGTCGGCCTGAATTCCAAAGTCTTGGTCCAGCATTGGTTGCTGTCGCCTCTTCCCTGACATCAGTGCACCAGGGGTATAAAAGATGCAGCTGATGCCATTTTCTTCAGTCTTTCTTGCTGCGCGGTGTCCGAAGCAAAAGCAGTTCGCAAGTGCCGGTCGGCTGACTCCTGAGATTTTCATGTTCGAATTTCAGATCCGAAGTCTTCATTTAAAGCTAAGTACCCCGTTGGGGAAACTTTTTTTCTTGCTCCAGACCGATGTCAGAAAAAGTTAATAATTGTATGTCTTGTGGGAAGCAAATACCTCATAAGGATTTCCATTCTTATTGTATTCCTTGCCTAGGCCCTGATCACGACGTTGCTAATTGCAGGTTTTGTGCTAGATTTAACCAACGCACTATTAAGCATCGGCACGATTTTGCTTTTCATTATTTTGGCCGAAGATTTAATTACACAATGTCATTGGATAGCCATCCGACTACCGCAATTCACAAGAAACGCAAGGAAAAGGACAGGCATCCGAGGTCCAAAACTGATGAAGAGGCTTCTTCTAAGCCAGTTGCCGGTTCGCCAGTTCTCAGTGAGGTGCTTTCGCAGCCCCTGACGCCCACTACCTCAGAGCCGCAGGCCGCTTCCGACTCCCACGTGGAGCCGACTAGGCCACAGGAAACTCAAGGTACTGGACACTTGGAAAACATTCCCTCAGATGGGTCCGGAGCCGCTGAGCAGGCACCGGCTTCTGAGGGTGTTTTCAGGCCTACACAGTTATATGCAAAACCGACTTCAGCTTCAAAGGCAAAGACTAAAGCACCACTAAAGACAAAGAAACAAGTGCAGCAATCCCATGGACAGGCCTCCATGCCTAAAAAACAGATGCTCAAAATGGCCGAAGAACTTATTACTTTGATCAGGGGTTCCCATCCCCCTCCTGATAAAAGGCCTAGGCAAGAGACAGAATATGAATATTCAGATCAGGTTTCCATTTCCTCTGACTCCTCTTCTGAACATGAATACTCTCTTCCTCCCTATGAGGATTCTGATGCTGAACAATCTATCCCTTCAGCCTCTCCTCCTGAGGATTATTCTTTTGGGAAAACTCTGCATACCATGAGGGAGCACTTTCACTGGGAGAGCCAAGATTACTCAGAATCTAAGAAAAGGCTCAGAGACTTTCTTTTACTACCTCAGCACAGGCCTCTTGCTATTCCCCCTGTTTTAGACATTGTAGATTATGTATTTTCAGAGTCTGGCCTGTCTCCTTACTCTTTACCCCCTGCACCTGTTAAGCCAGACAGATATTACAGGGTTCCAGATTCACAAAAATTTCTTTATAAAAACCCTGCTGTTGACCCAGAAACTATATCTCAGGGTCCCAAAGGGGTAAAGGCTTCTACTGCAAAAAAACCTATCCCCTCTGATAGGGATTCAAGAGCTCTGGACAGATGGGGGAAAAAGGTTTACACTTCTGTTACCTTGGCTGTAAGGGCTTTAAATTGTCAGTTTCATATGCTTAAATATCAGCAATACTTAATGTCACTGCTAAAACAGAAAATGTTGACAAATTCTGAATGTGCAGAAAACAAGGAACTGCAGGATTTATTGCATGCAGCTGAACAAGTGGGAAAGCATACTTTGCAATGTGGTTTTGATTCCCTGGAGGCCTCTTGCAGGGCCACTGTTATGGGTACTGTCATTAGAAGGCATGCTTGGTTAACGGAACAGAATCTGCCTGATCATGTTAAAGCAAAATTATTGGATGCTCCATTACAGCATGATACTTTGTTTGGTGTTAAAGCAGAAGAGGTGTTGAAGAAAATGGAGGACAAGGCGAAATCTATGCAGACAGTTAAGGATTTCTTGCAGGTACAGCCACCCAGATTTAGCAGGAACTGGCCTACAAAGAATTGGCCCTTTCTAGTGTCAGACAGGCCACAAAGAGGCAGATACAAATGCCCCAGCGGCAGATCCCAGCCCCAAGGCTCATACAGGCCTAAACAGTGGGGTGCTTCTACCTCCAAAAGCGGAGAAGACAAATCACAGCCATACAGGAAACAGTCCCAATGACTTTCCTCTGCCAGCACTAAGCACTTATCTTTTGGCAGCCCCCTTAGGGGGAAAACTAGCACTTTTTTCACAAAATGGGTCTTGAATATAGTGTCTCATTCCACTTTCACACCCTGCCAAGGGCAAAAGGTATGCCAGACCTGCCACACAATCAATGGGCAGTGGCACAAAAACAAGTTTCATCCCTCATGAACATGAGGGCCATTCAGCGAGTACCACAGCAAGAGCAGGGACAAGGATTTTACTCAATACATTTCTTGGTACCCAGAAAGGACAAAGCCTGGAGACCAATACTGGACCCTGTCTATTCTAAACACATTTCTGGACGTTCCAAAATTCAAAATGTTGACTCTGCAGCAGCTTCTGCCCATGCTGGGCAAGAAGGCTTGGCTTGTAACTTTGGACCTAAAAGAGGCATACCTGCATGTCCCAATCAGACAATCTTGCATAAGATACCTCAGATTCATAGCAGGCTCAATGCACTACCAATTCTCTGCACTTCCCTTTGGCTTATCTACTGCGCCTAGAGTCTTCACAAAATGCCTGGCACCAGTAATTGCTTTTTGCAGACAGAGGAATTCAAATATATCCTTACTTGGACGACTGCCTTATTCAAGCAGAGAACCAGGACATTCTACTAAAGCATCTGGCATTTGTAAAAAGATTACTAATCTGCCTAGGGTACACAGTAAACGAAAAGAAATCAAAACTAGTACCCTCTCAAGAGATAATATTCCTGGGTGCAAGTTTAAATACAACTACCCAGATGGCTTATCTCACGCCAGACAAACAAAGGCAACTGACTTCTTACTTCAAAATGTTGGCAACAAAGACCCAGTTATCTGCAAGAAAAATTTTGCAGGCTTTGGGCTTCATGGCATCCTGCATTCTGCTAATTCCATATGCAAGACTGCATATGAGGAAACTACAATGGTATCTAAAAAGTGTTTGAACTCAACATTGCTACAGCCTAGAAACATTAATTACCTTCATTCCCTGCCTGCAACAGAAGTTTCGATGGTGGGCACAGGCCTGTCACCACAACAAGGGACAGCCATTCACTTTACCCACAGCCAAGCATACACTAGCAAGAGATGCATCAGATTATGCCTGGGGGGCCCACATGGCAGGAAAATGTATTCAGGGCACATGGCCCGTAAGCCAAATGCATCTTCATATCAATCAAAAAGATATGCTAGCTGTTCAGAATGCCCTGACAGCCTTCAAGGATCTACTTCATCCAGGACAACTGCTGATAAGGATGGACAATGCTACAGTCGTGGTACATAAACAAACAGGGAGGCACACATTCCTTACCCCCTCTGCAGGCAAGCCATGACTTTGTGGAACACAGCATTGACTTATCAAGTACACCTGCAAGCACAATTCTTGCCAGGAAAGACAAATAGTCTGGCAGACGAACTAAGCAGGAACCTCATGGATCATCATGAGTGGAAACTGGATCCACAAATCTTCAGCATGGTAACAAGGAAATGGGGATGCCCAGACATAGATCTATTTGCCTCCCCTCACAACTGCCAACTATAGAGATTCTGCACAAGGACTTATTACAAATAAGCATGGAAAGTGGATGCTTTGTCATTCAGCTGGAAATCCCTTACACTATATGCCTTTCCTCCACTGCCTCTCCTCCCCAAGGTACTCCTAAAGATCAGACAAGAGAAGCCAAAAATTATACTGATTGCCCCAGACTGGCCCCGCCAGCACTGGTACCCAATCCTAAAGAGCTTGTCTCAAGGCCCAGCCTGGACATAACCTCAAATTCCTCACTTACTGACCCAACAAAACAATCCGATCCTGCACACCCAGCTCAGAACCCTAAATCTGGCAGCATGGCGGATAATGTAACCTTTCAGAACACACCTCTCTCTAAAGCAGTTATGGATGTTATTTTGGAGGCCAGGAGGCCCAGCACTGAAAGATCTTATGCAGAAAAATGGAAGAGATTCTGTACTTGGAACCAGGCACAATGAATTGACATGCTTGTACCAAATACCCCTCAGATTTTACAATACTTAACTGAAATGCTGGACAAAGGCCTATCCTTTCATCAATTAAGATCCATGCCTCTGCCATTTCAGCTCATTACAATACAGACCCACCTATTTTTTCACATCCACTGCTAAGGCAGTACCTCAGAGGAGCCAAAAACATAAGACCTCCAATGAGAGCACCAATACCTGCATGGGACCTCAATTATGTCTTGGAAAAACTCACACTGCCTCCGTTTGAGCCAGCCATTACAGCCGAGATAAAATTCTTATCATGGAAAACAGCTCTGCTCCTAGCAATAACCTTGGCAAGAAGAGTCTCAGAGTTGCAGGCACTAATGGCTGTGGAACCTTTCATAATTTTCCATCCAGACAGAGTTTCTCTGAAGACGAACCGAACATTTATGCCTAAGGTAGTGTCCATTGTGGCCCTTAACCAAACCATTCATTTGCCTACCTTTTATCCAAACCCACAGAATAAGGGTGAGAGACTTCTGCATTCTTTGGACATACACAGGCAGCTACGCTTCTACTTGGACAGAACTAAAGCTTACAGAAAGACTGAGCAACTCTTAGTGGCATTTGCTGCAGGATCACAAGAAAAGGCTATCTCAAAGCAGACTATTTCAAAATGGAGAGGCCACTGCATTTGTTTCTGTTATTCATATCATGGCAAATCAGTGCCTAAGGGCATTAGGCCACATTCAACCAGAGCAGCAGCCTTCCTCAGAGGAGTACCAACTAAAGACATTTTAGAGGCTGCAACTTGGACTTCAGTGCACACTTTTACAAAGCACTACCACTTACCTCTTTACTCTAAATCCAGAGCAGGCTTTGCCACTGCAGTTCTGCAGGGACTCAAAGCCACTCCTAATTCTATTTAGACCCAACCACCCAACCTCAGCTTTGGTATTCAACCCAAGTGTAATGACTGCAACAGCAAAACACGATGAACATAGTACAGTTGTGTACCTACCATAAATGTAGATGTTAGAGTGTATTCACTGTTGCAGTCCAGGATACCCACCCACCATCCCCCTTTCTTTGCTGGGACTTATCTGTACTTCTCTATTCTATACAACCTATGTTGTGTATTTGCTTGTAGATGAAGATAATGTTTTATTTTAGTGCATGCTTTTTTATTGGCATAATTTTTAGCCTATCCTTTTGGGGGCACCTGACATCTGAGGCAAGAAAAACTGAAGAAAATGGCGTCGGCTGCATCTTTTATATCCTTGATGCACTGACGTCAGGGAAGAGGTGACAGCAACTGACGATGGACCAAGACTTTGGAATTCAGGCCGACTGCGGGTAGCCTGCCAGCAGGATAACCCAAGTGTAATGACTGCAACAGTGAATAAACTCGAACATCTACATTTATGGTAGGTACACAACTGTACTTTACTCACAATGACTGTGTATACTGTTTGGGGGTGCCCCATCTTTTGGTGCAACCTCCTTGTGACATTTGTCAGAGTTTCTGTCGACACACTCTTAATGAGCACAAAAATAAACTGATACTGAAAGGGTTACTTAAGTCTCTCTTTTCAGAGGCCATTTCTGCAATGGAGGTCTCAAACCCTCCTACAAAAGACAAA
Source organism: Protopterus annectens (assembly GCF_019279795.1). NCBI lineage: Eukaryota > Metazoa > Chordata > Ceratodontiformes > Protopteridae > Protopterus > Protopterus annectens. The sequence continues at coordinate 1,478,678,679 of NC_056735.1, read as the reverse complement.
AAGAGGTCCAACTCGGTTCACTCCTGACTACCGTGTGATCAGGGTTGTTGTTGTTGTTGTGTCTTTCAGCTTTTCCTGGTTAGGGGTCGCCACAGCAGAACTCCGGTCCGCTAATGATAGGCAGTAGATTTTTTACTTGCCGAGTTGCCAGCCCTGACGCACAACCTTCAATGAAGGTACACCCATTCATGCATGTGCATGTCTCCATGCAGAAGACGCTCTAGCTGAGAATCAAACAGGACCGCGTCTTACTGTGAGGTGACAACGCTACCGCAGCACCACCACAGCGGATACTGGGTGATCAGGGTAAGCCTGTGAAATCAAAGGTCCCAAAGTTGTCCTCTGAGCATAAATCTGCCTCTATGGCTCCGTCCTTGTCAGCTACGAGCATCTCTAAACCTATGATACCGGAGCCAGCTTCAGCACCGATGATAAACTTCACTACGCCTACTATGACTTTGGCACCTGTGGCCACTATGGCTCAGGGCACGCCTTTGATACCTTCGTCAGTTACGATTTTGGAACCAAAACTTTTGGCTCTGAGTGCCACTTCATCACCGCGCATTTTTCTGACCAAGTTGGATTTGATCCCATTACTCCCGGTCTCGAAACTTGAGACTTCAGTGCCAGCAGACCTTGTACCATGGAACCGATACTCCCCTTCCGTGGATCCATTTCTGGGCTAGATGTATAGCCCGTTCATTGACTGACCTGACTCTCCATCTGGAGTATCCCCTAGCTCTACCAGGAGCCTATCAGAACATAATGTGTTGTGTCTTGTGGACCAGCTGTTGGCAGCCAGGGGGATACCCACACTTTCTAAGACTCATCTGCCTGCAGGACTTGGGTTGGTTTCTCTATGGACTCTTTACACTCCTCCTTTGACCATTTCGGTTCCGAAGCCTTCTGCTCAGATGTCCTTCTCTGAATCCATCACCTCAGCACCTATAGCAGACCTCACTCAGCCTCCAGGTTTGCACCTTTGGTCTTCGGTTCCTGCGGAACCAGTCCTTCCTCAGTTTGGGGATTGGGGGGGTGGGCGCTTCAACTCGGGGCACAGAGCCGTGTTTGTCTTCGGTGCCAATATCCAAGTCCGCACCAATCCTGCTTAAAGCTCCATACGTGGGGACGGGTTCGTTGGAGTGGGGTGTCACCCCAGTCCCGAGGTTGACTCTCTCGGTTCTGGGCTTCCATCCCTCTTCGGGTGCACCTGCTTTCCGCGAGATGGAGAAGGCTCTCACTTCTGGAAGCACTCCTTTGACATCGGAATCCCAGTTTTTGCTCTCTGAGTTACAGCTGTCACAGACCACCCTCCCGGGGCACAAGGCAGAGAAGCCACAGGACACCCCTGTTCGGGTTACCCACTCATCTGAGTCCTACTCAGAGACCCCCACTGAGGAGCCCCCTCAAAAGAGGACATGCAAGAGGAAGCACATGTACTCACCCAAGGAGTCCTTAGCAGAAGACATGGATTACGATGATGGTGAGGGGTCCCCACAGTCACCTACTGTTGATGTCTCCTTCAGAGACATCCTGGAAATGCTAAAACAGAGAGGTGACTGGAAACGTTTGTCTGAGGAGTCCATGTTCCTGCAGGCTTTTCACGCCCGTCCTTCTACCTCTTGGTTGACCTTGCCTGCCAATGAGCTTGTCCAGCTAGTCATGCAGCTCGCTTGGAAGAACCCTGATTGCATTGATCCGATCTCTCAAATACCTGACAAAATTCTTTCCCCTCCCAACGAGAACCCGCATTGGTCCAGAGGGTTACCAGTTGATACTGTGGTGGTGTCGTCAGCAGCCACGAAAAAGGACTTGGCTGAGGAAAGTTCCACTGTCCACCCACCCAACAGGGAGTCCCTGTCGGTGGACAGACTTTTGAAGTGAGTTTTTGCATCAGGGACCTTTGCTGTATGGTCACTGCACTATTTTGCACATTTTACAAGGCTCCAGAGGGACTTGATCTCTGAAATCTCTGGGACACTCGCAGGACAGCTGTCTGACGGGATCAGGGACAAAGTGGCCTCGCAGCTCGCAACACTGGAATCGATCTCAAACTCGTTCATAAGGTTGCTTTCACATGCGACCGAAGGGGCAGCTAGAGCAGGGGGTTCGGGCATTATCATGAGGCGTCTTCCTTTCTGAATGCTCCCATCGAAGCATCGTCCCTTTTTGGCTCCAAAGTGAAGGACACGTTAGCCAGGTGTGAGCAAGATGACAAGGCCCTGTCTGCCATAGGCCTGCAATTTTCCAGTCCTCAACGTACCTTCTCCAGGAATCAAAGGAGTGGGAAAATGTGGCACAAAAAATCTCGGAGTCCTTTCCATGCCGCACTTGGTGATAATACCCCCAGAGGCAGAGGGGGTAACAATTCTTGAAGACCCCCCCCCTACAGAGGCAGAGGAGGTCCTCATAACCAAGGCTTCAGGGACTACTTCTCTGGACAGCCTTACCAGCGCCCCTGAGGAGCAGCCCGATTGCTTACCTCTGGAAGCAGTAGGGGTAATTTTTCTGTGCACCAAGCTGCCTGGCACTCTATTACCACTGGTCATTGGGTGCAGAGTATAATCACCAGAGGTTACACTATTCCCCTTTCTTGACAACCAGACCTTCCAAAAAAATTTTGTGATGTTCCACCCAGTCAAAGGGAAGAAACAGCTTCAGAGATAATAAAGCTGTCTCAAAAAAGAGACATCCAACCAGTCCCACCAGACCAACGTGGATCCGGATTCTATTCAAGATTCCTTTTGGTGCCAAAAAAGACAGGGGACTGGAGACCCATTTTGGATCTCAGCAGCTTAAACAAGTCTGCCACCCAAACCAAATTCCCGGTGGTCACGGTTCAGTCAATTCTCCCTTTTTAAAGGGAAGGCGATTGGATGTGCTCGATAGATCTCCAGGATGCGTATTACCACATCAAAATGGACAAACGCTCCAGGAATCTGCTTCATTTCTGGCTAGGGGCCAGTCATATTCAGTTTTGTGTCCTGCCATTCAGTCTCTCTCCAGCCCCCAGAGTGTTCACGAAGTGCATGGCAGTGGTCACAGCTCACTTGAGACTACAAGGATTCCAGGCATTTCCATATTTGGACGACTGACTCCTCACCGCCCCCACCACCCCCACCAAGCATCTTCTGGTAACAGCACTGCATTATACACTCTCTCTGGCAAAATATTTGGTAATAATCCATTGGGAGAAATCGAACGTTACCCCTATACAACAAATAGACTTCATTGGAGCATTGTTCAATACCCGGTCCTGTCTAGTGTCACTCCCAAATCACAGACTCCAATGATTGAAGCTCCAGCTCCGAGTGATACTTTGTCAAACAAAGGTTTCAGCAAGAGAAGATGGTTTTCGTGTTTCACTGTTGCAATCAGCACATTTGGGTTATCCCTGCCAGGGTAACCGTTAGCTGGCCCGAATACCAGAGACTTAGTATTTCTGCATTGGTTGCTGTCGCTTGAAGACTGACGTCAGGTCGTCAGATGTATAAAGTAAGGCAGCCAACACCATTACATCAGTCTTTCTTGCCATGGAGCCCTAAGCAGAAGCAGTTCGCATGAGTGCCGGTCGGCCTTTACCTGAGTTTTGTCTACCGAACTGAAGTTGAAGTCTTCTAAAGCTAAGTACCACACTGGGGATCCTTTTTTCTTGCACTAACCGATGTCAGAAAAAGTTAATAATTGTCTCGCCTGTAATACCACACCGAGACTTCCAGTCTTACTGCGTCACTTGTTTAGGCCCAGACCACAACGTCCCCCGTTGTTGATTCTGTGTTTTGTTTAACGCCAGAACTATCCATCATCAGGCCCTTATTGTAGCCAGATATTTTCGCTTACAGTCCTCGAATTTTGATGTGGCTTCAGTAAGCCATCTGACAGCAGATCTTCCAAATAATTCCTTGCCTTAGAAAGGATTTTCTTTGGTGGGCAACAGCATGCTCCATCAACAAAGGACTGCCCTTCTGCCCACTCCCCCTGCCTCGCAGACCCTCACCACAGATGCATCAGACTACGCTTGGGGAGCTCACCTAGATGGCAGGTGCATACAGGGCAAACAGAGCCCACAGCAAATCCCTCTGCACATCAGTCAAAAAGAGATGATGGCTGTGCAGAATCCCTTGGTAGCTTTCAAACCCCTTCTCTCTCCAAGGGTTCTCCTGATCAAAACAGACAGCACCACTGTGATATGGTACATCAACAAGCAGGGAGGGACTCACTCCTACCCTCTATGCAGGCTGGCCATGACCCTTTGGCTCCCAGCCTCTTCCATGCAACTACTCCTGTTAGCACAATACCTACCAGGCTCTCTCAGCTCTCTGGCAGACCAATTAAACAGAAGTCTTCTGGACCCACACGAGTGGCAACTCAACAGAAGTACCTTCACCCTAATAACTCAGAACTGGGGAAGCCCAAAGGTCAACCTCTTTGCCTCCCCACACCAACCATCAGCTCAGCAAATTCTACACCAGGGAGATTCACTGCATGGCTTGGAAAGTGGAAGCCCTGTCCTTCCCCTGGTTCACGCTATTGGTCTATGCCTTTCCTCCCCAGGGTACTGCTCAAAATAAGGGAGGAAAAACCAAGGACCATTCTCATAGCTCCAGACTGGCCCCGACAACACTGGTACCTCTTGCTGTGCAGCCTGTCCCCGCTGCCTCCTTAGCATCTTCATCAGATTCCAAATCACACACACACACATATATATGTATATATATATATATATATATATATATATATATATACATATATATATATATAAATATACACACACACACACACACACACACACACATATATATATATATATATATATACAGAGAAGGGAGGGGAAGTCATGCATCCCCAATGGCAGACACTCAATTTGGCAGCCTGGCTTATTCCCTAACCCCGAACCAACCTGCCACCCTCATTAAACAGGTTCTGGATGTGATCCATGAAGCCAGATGTCCTAGCACCTGAAAGTTTTATGCAGATGGAAAGGCTTCTGCACCTGGATCCTGGCTAAGGCAGCCAATACAGCATAACCCTCCATCCCTCTCATCCTGGATTACTTGGCTGACCTACTACACAGTGGCCTGTCTTTCTCCTCTATAAAACTTCATGCCTCTGCTATTTCTGCTAATTTTCCCACTGAGCAGCCCCTTTTCTCACACCCTTTGATCAAAGAGTTCCTCAGAGGGGCTAGCAACTTGAGGCCACCCCCAGAAGGGCACCAACACCAGCTTGGGACCTTAACTTTCTCCTGGAAAAGGTCACCCTACCCCCTTTAGAACCAGCTGCTTCTGCAGAGCTAAAATTTCTCTCCTGGAAGACAACATTCCTTCTGGCCATCACTTCCGCCAGAAGAGTCTCTGAACTGCAAATTGTCATGGCTGTGGAACCCTTCATTATCTTCCATGCAGACAGGGTATCAGAACTAACCCATCCTTCATGCCCAAGGTGGTGTCCAGTGTGGCTTTCAACCGATCCATTCACTTGCCCACCTTCTTTCCTAATCCCCAGAACAAGGGGGAAAGGATTCTTCACTCTCTCGATGTGCACAGACAGCTCAGATTCTATCTGGACAGGACTAAATCCTTCAGAAAGTTTGATCAATTGCTGGTTAGATTTGCTACAGGGGCAGAAGACAAAATCCATCTCCAAGCAAACTATTTCCAAATGGATAGCACACTGCATCCATTTCTACTACTACCAACATGGAAAGCCTCCCCCCAAGCGGGTCAGGACACACTCCACCAGAGCAGCCTCCACCTCTGCAACTTTCCTCAGAGGAGTCCCAACCAGGGACATCCTGGAATTGGCCACCTGGACATCTGTTCACACTTTCACCAAGCATTACTACCTGTCTCTCTTCTCCAAATCCAGGGCAGGGTTTGCCTCTGCAGTCTTGCAGGGCATCCTAGCCAGCCCCTAGTTTCCTTGACCGCCTCCACCCTTTTCCTCAACTTTGGGAATCTACCCAAATGTGATGACTGCAACAATGAAACACGAAGAACATAGTACAGTTGTGTACACTTACCATAAATATAGATGTTCGAGTGTATTCACTGTTGCAGTCCTGGTTTCCCTCTCTCCATCCCACTTATTCTCTTTTTCCTTACAAGGGACTTATTGATATTTATTTTCACTGGTGGGATTCTTTCACCAGAACCTGGCCTCCTACTTTGGGGGCTCCTGACAGGTTAGGGCAAGAAAAAATGATGTAATGGCATCGGCTGCCTTACTTTATACTCCTGACGACCTGACATCAGTCCTCAAGTAACAGCAACCGACCAAGAAATACTAAGTTTCTGGTATTCGGGGCAGCTGAGGGCTACATTGGCAGGGATACCCGAATGTGATGACTGCAACAGTAAATGCACTTGAACATCTACATTTATGGTAAGTGTACACAACTGTACTTTCTTCAGGCCCTAGAATCCATGGCAGCTTCAATTCTAATAGTGCCCCTAGTGAAGCTACACATGTGACTCTTACAATGGCTCTTTCTTTGTCATTGGTTCCCAAACCATCAGCCCCTCAGTTGGCAGATTCAAATAAACAACTCCTGCAAGCGGGACCTCCTTTGGTGAATGAGGTCAGGCGCAGATCTTTGGAGTCACCCATTTCAATCCCCTCAGCGCAGGGCCATTGTGACCACAGATGCTTCCCTGATCTGGTGGGCAGGCCATTTCCAGGGAAAGACAGTCCAAGGTGCATGGTCCACTTCAGAGGCCCACCTGCATGTCATCGTTCTGGAACTGAGAGCGGTGCTGTTAGCGTTCCAGGCTTTTCATTCAGTTCTTCCCTGTGGGACAATTGCAATTCAGTCAGACAACATGTCAGTGGTCTGGTATATCAACAAGCAAGGAGGAACCAAGTCCTACTCCCTATGTCGAGAGGCCATGAGAGTTTGGCAGTGGGCGATAGTTTCCAACCGCTTTCTGATAGCAATGTATGTCCCGGGGAGCTCCAGCGTAATTGTGGACAAACTGAGCAGATGCATCCTCCTGCCTCATGAGTGGTCCCTCAACCCCGAGGTGGCGACAGTAATCATCAGCCACTGGGGCAGCCTTGCTGTGATCTTTTTGCCTCCCCATTGAACAAGTGCAACAGCTATTTTGCCCTGTTTCCCCCAGAGGGGGAGTTCCCAAGGGATGCTGTAATCCACGAAAGGCAAACGGGCCTTCTTTACGCTTATCCTCCTGGTGTTCATCGTGCATACAGCTGCAGTCATAACAGATGGGGTTATCCAACCGTCAGGTGGGTCCTCGGTCGGCCGAATTCCAAAGTCTAGGTCCGGCGTCGGTTGTCGTCGCCTCTTCCCTGACGTCAGTGCGGCAGGGGTATAAAAGAGCCAGCCGACGCCATCTTCTTCAGTCTTTCTTGCCGCGCGGTGCCCGAAGCAGAAGCAGTTCACAAGTGCCGGTCGGCCAGCTCCTGAGATTTACGAAAATATTTCAGCCGAAGTCTTCTTGAAAGCTAAGTACCCCATTAGGGAAACTTTTCTTTCCTCAGACCGATGTCAGACAAAGTTAATAATTGCATTTCATGTGGGAAGCAAATACCACATAAGGATTTCCACTCTTTCTATATTCCTTGCTTAGGCCCAGACCACGACGTCTCGGCCTGCCGTTTTTGTGCTAGATTCAACAAACGCACTATTAAGTGTCGGGCGGAGTTCGCCCTTCACTATTTTGGTAAAAAATTTAATTATATTATGTCGTCGGATACTCCGACTCTAGTTTTGAGTAAAAGACGCAAAGATAAGGACCAACATACGAGGTCCGCGACTTCTACTGACACCACGCTAAGGCCGACTACCGGTTCTCCGGTTCTCAGCGAGGTGCCTACGCAGCCCCTGAGTACCGATGACACTTCATTACCGGTGTCTTCAGTACCCGAGGTCGCAGGCTCCTCGGTTCCCATTCCAACTACAGATACCGACGCCACTCTTGGTGGGGAAACTCAGAGTTTAGACAGGCCTGCCATTTCTCAAGGTGTCTTCAGGCCTTCCTCCTTCTCTATTAAAGCTTTCACAAAATCTAAAGCAGCCATGAAAACTAAAAAACAGGGACCTCAGTCCCCCTCTCAAGGCCCCTTGCCTAAAAAACAGATGCTCAAAATGGCTGAGGATTTGATTACTCTTATCAGGGGTTCTCAACCCCCCTCGGACAAAAGGCCCAGATTAGAGGAAGACTACCCTTCCTCGGATCAAGCCTCTATTACCTCTGAACATTCTGAGGACCAGGACTATACCTATTCTCCTTTTGAAGACTCTGATGCAGAGGAGTCTATTCCCTCGGCCTCCCCCCCTGAGGACTACTCTTTTGGGGAAACCCTGCATACTTTGAGGGAACACTTTCACTGGCAAGGCCAAGATTACTCATATTCCAAGAAAAGGCTCAGGGATTTTCTCTTGCTCCCCCAGCATAGGCCCCTGGCTATCCCTCCTGTTTTAGATATATTAGATGATGTGTACACAGAAGCCAGCCTCAACCCAGATTATTTACCTCTAGCTCCTGTTAAACCAGACAGGTATTACCGGGTTCCTGATTCACACCAGTTCCTATACAAAAGCCATACTGCTGACCCAGAAACTATTTCACAGGGTCCCAAGGGAATTAAGGCCTCTACTGCTAAAAACCCATTACCTTCAGAGAGAGGTTCCAGAGCTTTAGAAAGGTGGGGGAAAAAGGTGTATACCTCGGCCACTTTAACCATGAGGGCATTAAACTGTCAGTTTCATATGTTAAAGTATCAACAGTTTTTGTTATCTCAGTTGAAAAGCAAAATGACACAATCAGAACAACCAGATTTAAAAGAGTTGCAGGATTTGTTGCATGGTGCAGAGCAAGTGGGTAAACATACCTTGCAGTGTGGTTTTGATGCTTTAGAGGCCTCATGTAGAGCTGCTGTTACAGGGTCTGTCATACGTAGACATGCTTGGCTCAAAGAGCAAGCCTTACCAGATCATGTCAAAGCTAAATTACTAGATGCACCTCTTCAAAACGATGTATTGTTTGGTGTTAAAGCTGAGGAGTTACTAAAGAAAATGGAGGAAAAAGCGAGATCAATGCAAACAGTGAAAGATTTCCTGCAGGTACAACCTCCACGTTTCAGCAGAAACTGGCCTTCAAAAAATTGGTCCTTTCCAGCCATGGACAGACCTCAGAGGCAGATACAGACGCCCGAGGGGTAGAGGGCAACCTCAAGGATCATTCAGAGCCAGACAATGGCAAGCACCAACCCCAAGAGGTGGAGAAGATAGATCACAGTCATTCAGAAAGCAGACACAATGACTTCCCCCTTTACCTGCCAAGCAAAGCTTTAATGGCAGCTCCTTTGGGCGGAAAACTGGCATTATTCTCAAACAATTGGCATATTGTCACAAAAGACAAATGGATTCTGGACATTATAGACAGAGGCTACAGATTCCGCTTTCACATCCTTCCAAAAATGAGAGGAATGCCAAACCTGCCACAAAATCAAAGGGCAGAGGCACAAAAACAAATTTCAGCTCTCATGGACATGAAAGCTATTCAAGAGGTACCTGCAAAAAGAACAAGGTCAAGGGTTTTATTCCAGACTATTCCTGGTACCAAGGAAAGACAAAGATTGGAGACCTATTTTAGACCTATCCATCCTAAACACATATTTACAGGTACCAAAATTCAAGATGCTCACATTACAGCAGCTTCTTCCCATGCTGGGCAAGGAGTCTTGGCTGGTAACATTGGACCTCAAGGAGGCATACCTGCATGTCCCTATCAGACAAGATTGCAGAAGATACCTCAGATTTCTTGCAGGTTCAACCCATTATCAATTCTCTGCATTGCCCTTTGGCTTATCTACTGCACCCAGAGTGTTTACGAAATGCCTGGCATCAGTAATTGCCTTCTGCAGACTTCAAGGAATACAAATATACCCATATCTGGACGACTGCCTGATCCAAGCAGACAGCAAGGACATACTTCTGAAACACCTGGCATTTGTAATAAAACTGTTGAACTTTCTGGGATACACAGTCAACAAAAAGAAATCAAAACTAATACCCTCTCAAAAAATAATTTTCCTGGGTGCCAGCTTGAATACAACCACCCAGATGGCCTACCTCACGCCAGGCAAACAAGGGCAACTATCTCAATACTTCAGAAAAATGGCAACCTTCACCAGGCTGACTGCAAGGAAAGTCCTGCAGGCTCTGGGATTCATGGCATCTTGCATCCTTCTGATCCCATGTGCAAAGCTGCATATGAGGAAACTTCAATGGTACCTAAAAAACTTATGGTCTCAACACAGCCACAGTTTGGAAACAATTATACCACTCATTCCATGTCTTCAAAAGGAATTTCTGTGGTGGGCTCAAGCATGCCAAAGAAACATAGGTCTCCCTTTCTGCACCTCAAGCTCAAATCATCACAACAGACGCCTCGGACTACGCCTGGGGGGCACACATGACAGATCAGTGCATTCAGGGAAAATGGTCCCAAAAAGAGAAGCACCTACACATCAACCAAAAGGAAATGCTAGCAATGCAAAATGCTATTATGGCCTTCAAAGACCTACTGCATCCAGGCCAGCTATTGATAAGGACGGACAACAACACAGTGATGTGGTACATAAACAAACAGGGGGGAACTCATTCATACCCCCTGTGCTGACTAGCCATGACCCTATGGAACACAGTTCTGGAATTGCAAATCCAACTTCAGGCACAATTCCTGCCAGGGAAGGAAAACACACTGGCAGACAGCCTAAGCAGAAATATGACAGATCCACACGAATGGAAGTTGCATCCTCAAGTTTTCGCAAAGATAACTCAGGCATGGGGACAGCCAGACATAGATCTCTTTGCTACCCACAGAAATTACCAATTGAAACAATTTTGTTCAAGGACCTATCATCCACAGGCCTGGAAAGTGGACGCACTTTCTTTCAATTGGACAACGTTGACAGTCTATGCCTTTCCGCCTCTTCCTCTGCTGCCCAAAGTTCTATTAAAAGCCAGAGCAGAGAGGCCGAAAATGATTCTCATTGCTCCAGATTGACCAAGACAACACTGGTATCCGCTCCTGAAGAGCCTGACACATTCCCCACCATGGATCCTACCTCTAGTGCCTCTTCTGTTGTCCCAGCACAACTTCAAAACTCTTCACAGTCAGCTCAAAACCCTAAATCTAGCTGCATGGAGAATCCCTTGATTTCCCAACAGACCCTCCTCTCCAAGGAGGTGCAGGATGTCATCTTGGAGGCCAGAAGACCTTCTACTAGAAAAGCCTACTCCGCCAAATGGAAACGATTTTGTGCCTGGAATCAGAAAAAAGGCCAGAATCCTTGGGTAATAAATTTACCTCAAATTTTACAGTACCTAGCTGAGATGTTAAACAGTGGACTTTCCTTCTCCTCCATCAAAATCCATGCTTCAGCCATTTCTGCACAATACAACACAGATCCTCTTTTATTCTCTCATCCTCTCTTAAGACAGTTCCTCAGAGGGGCAAAGAATATAAAACCCCCAAGGAAACCACCGGTCCCTGCTTGGGACCTCAACTTCATATTGGAAAAGCTGATCCTTCCTCCATTTGAGCCAGCTGCTTCAACAGAACTACAATACTTGTCATGGAAAACAGCCTTCCTTCTGGCTATCACCTCAGCACGCAGGGTTTTGGAACTACAGGCCCTCATGGCTGTGCAACCTTTCATCATTTTCCATCAGGACAGAGTTTCCTTACGAACCAACCCTACCTTTATGCCAAAGGTAGTATCCAGTGTAGCCTTGAATCAGACTATCCAATTGCCTACCTTTTACCCTAACCCACAAAACAAAGGGGAAAGACTATTGCATTCCTTGGACATTCACAGAAAACTTCGTTATTATTTGGACAGGACAAAGCCATTCAGGAAATCCGAGCAACTCTTTGTGTCCTATGCTACAGATGCTCAAGGAAAGGCTATCTCCAAACAGACAATCTCAAAATGGATAGCCCACTGCATACGCTTTTGTTATTCATCTCATGGAAAAGCTGTGCCTTCAAGCATCAGATCCCACTCCACAAGGGCCACAGCTACCTCTGCAGCTTTCCTCAGGGGGGTTTCTACCAAGGACATTTTGGAAGCAGCCACTTGGAGTTCAGTGCACACTTTCTCCAAACACTATCACCTTCCACTTTGCTCTAAATCTAGAGCGGGATTTGCCACAGCTGTCTTGCAGGGCATCCTTGCTCCACCTAGTTCCACTTAGTGCCTGCCACCCCTACTTAGCTTTGGGATTCTTCCCATCTGTTATGACTGCAGCTGTATGCACGATGAACATAGTACAGTTTTGTACCTACCATAAATGTAGATGTTCGAGTGCTCATACAGCTGCAGTCCAGGTTTCCCCCCCTCCATCCCCTCTTAGGACAGGCCTTATGACAAACACCTTCTCATACAACCTATTTGGGGTATTCTTTTATGGTGTATTTGCTTGCAACTACTGTTTTTTGATTATTCTATATTGCATGATTACATAAGTTTATGTTTTGCCTTCTTTCTGGGGGCACCTGACATCTGGGGCAAGACAAACTGAAGAAGATGGTGTCGGCTGGCTCTTTTATACCCCTGCCGCACTGATGTCAGGGAAGAGGTGACGACAACCGACGCCGGACCTAGACTTTGGAATTCGGCCGACCGAGGACCCGCCTGACGGCAGGATAATCCCATCTGTTATGACTGCAGCTGTATGAGCACTCGAACATCTACATTTATGGTAGGTACTTTCCCCTGATTCCACAATTCCTAAAGAAAGCTCTTCGATTGAGATGCAAGATGATCCTCATAGCCCCATTCTGGCCTCGACAAGTCTGGATGTTCTTCGTGTTTCACTGTTGCAGTCATCAGACTTTTATCCTGATAGGGGTAGCCCTCAGTTGGCCCGAATACCAGAGGCTTAGTATTTCTGCGTCAGTTGCTGTCGCTTCAGTACTGACGTCAGGTCGTCAGTGGTATAAAAACAGGCAGCCAACACCATTACATCAGTCTTTCTTGCTGAGGAGCCCAAAGCAGAAGCAGTTTGCACGAGTGCCGGTCGGCCACTACCTGAGTTTTCATTTCCGTAATTGAAGTTGAAGTCTTCTAAAGCTAAGTACCCCATTGGGGATCCTTTTTTCTTGACCTCACTGATGTCAGAAAAAGTTAACAATTGTCTTGCATGTGGAAAGCAAATACCACACTGAGATTTCCATTCTTACTGTGTCACCTGTTTAGGCCCAGACCACGAAGTACCTCGCTGCCATTTTTTTGTGCTTTGTTCAACACCCGAACTATTCATTGTCAGGCCGTTTTTCTAGCTAAATACTTTTGATGTTCTTCATCTCACGTTGCTGCAGTCCTTACACTTGGGGTAGTCCGCTGTCCTCGCTCGCATTTGACTGACATCAGAGTCTTTTAAGAAAGTTCAGTAAGGCAAGTCGCTAGAATATTTTAGTTTTTCTTGCCTCAGTGGTTTACCGGATGTCAAAAAGTGAGTAATTGTATTTCTAGAAAACAGACACCGCATAGAGATTATCATACTTTGTGTATTCCTTGTTTAGGGCCTGAGCAGCGTAAGTTGTTGCTTGTCGCCTTTGCGCTTAGGATTCAATAAAGAAAAGGCAAAGAGAAAGGTTAGTTGCCAGGTTAGTAGGAAAAAGCGGCGTAATTAAAAAATGCCGGATGCGCTTCTTCCTTCTTCGAAGCAAAGCAACAAAGCAGTTAAGCTAAGCCTTAGAAGAACCGGCCGACCCGGACGCCGGTTCTTAGAGGTGTCGGTGGGCCGGTGGTTCCACCCGAGGTTTCTTTGGGATCCCAGGGAGAGACTTTGTGCAGGATGTGGCCTCTCTCCTTCTGTTTCCAAGGCTTCTCCCAGAGGCAGGCCAGGTTTAGCTTCAGTTGGTGTCACCCCTAGTTCTTCAGGAACTGTGCCCAAGAAGCATATGCTTAAAATGGCAGAAGATTTGATTACTTTGATTAGGGTTCTTTGCCCCTCCTGATAAGAGACCTAGGGTGGAGCCTGAGCTAGGAGTTTTGAGCAGGCTGGATGTTTCAGAGTCTTGGCTGAAGACTTGCAGGAGTATTCTCCTTATTCTGATTCTGATGTGGATGATTCTACTCCTTCTGCTTCTCCTCCTGAGGATTTTTCTTTTCAGAAACTCTTCATTCCATGAGGGAGCATTTTAAGTGGGAAGGTCAGGACTTCTCTGATTCCAGGAAAGGCTTAGGGAATTTTGTTTTACCCCAGCATAGGCCTTTGGCTATACCTCCTGTTTTGGATGTGGTGGAAGATGTTTTACAGAGGCTTCTCTTAATCCTGATTCTTTGCCTCCTGCTCCTGTTAAACCGGATAGGTATTACAGGGTGCCTGAAGCTCATAAGTATCTTTTAAGAGTCCTAGGGCAGACCCAGAAACTGTTAGTCAGGGTGTTAAGGCTTCTGTTGTCAAGAATTCCTACAGATAAAGAGGCCAGGGCCTTGGATAGATGGGGAAAGAAAGTTTATACTTCTTCCACTCTAGCTATGAGGGCTTTGAATTGCCAGTTTCACATGTTGAAATACCAAAACTATCTCCTTTCACAATTGAAGTCTAAGGTTGATGCTCTGGGAAGGTATTGATTGTAAAGAGTTACAAGATTTAGTACATGTTTCTGAACAGGTGGGTAAGCATTCTTTGCAATGTGGTTTTGATGCTGTACAGGCCTGGCTGCCACTGGTTTCAGTTCTTCGCAGGCACGCCCTGCTGAGGGATCAGAATTTATCTGACCATGTTAAAACAAGGAGTTTAGATGCTCCTTTACAGTCTGATGTGTTGTTTGGTTCTCCTGTTGAGGCAGTTTTAAAGAAAATGGAAGACAAGGCTAAGTCTATGCAGACTGTTAAAGATTTTTATCCTTCTTATGATTCCCAGTCTAGGGGTAGATCCTCTTTCAGGCCTAGAACAGGGAGTTCTCCTGCACAGTCTTGGTGAGGAGGAAGGTTGGCACTTTTCAAAGAAAATTGGAGTTTAATTACCCAAGACAGATGGGTATTGGATATCATACACCACGGTTACAGGTTTTATTTCCATACCTTGCCTCCTTTCAAAGGCACCTCCTCAACAAAGAATAGAGGCTCACAAGCAAATTTCTCTGTTACTCCAAATAGGGTCCCTATACCAGAAGTGGGCCTAGGATTTTATTTGTTCCTAGTACCAAAGACCAATTTTGGACTTATCTATCCTCAACACTTATCTGGACATTCCCAAGTTCAAAATGTTGACGTTACAGCAGCTTTAACCTCTGCTGGGCAAAGATCATTGGATGGTAACTTTGGATCTCAAGGAGGCTTATCTTCATGTTCCTATCAGACTGAGTTGCAGGAAGTATCTGCGTTTCGAGCTGGGACTTCTCATTATCAGTTCTCTGCATTGCCCTTTGGCTTATCTACTGCGCCCAGAGTGTTAGTTCTGGCTCCAGTGATAGCTTTCCTCAGGTTAAAAGGAATACAGATCTATCCTTATTTGGACGATTGCCTGATTCTGGCTCACTTCTTCATCATTTGGATTATGTGATAGCAGTGCTAAGATGCCTGGGGTATTCTGTGAACGAAATAAAGTCCAGTCTAGTACCCTCTCAGGACATGTACTTTCTGGGTGTGAGACTGAATACAGCATCTCAGATGGCCTTTGTAACCCCGGACAAACAAAAGAATCTTTCCCTTTACTTTCATCAGTTGTCTCATCAGTCCAGGCTGACTGCAAGGACAGTCCTTCAAGCCTTGGGGTTCATGGCATCTTGTATTCTGGTGCTTCCCAATGCCAAACTGCATATGAGGAAGCTACAATGGTATCTCAAAATGTATGGACACAGCACTGCCAGGATTTGGACACTGTCATTCAAATAATACCTTGCATTCAAAAGGAATTGTTGTGGTGGGCTCAGGAATGTCACCTAAACAAGGGACTCTCTGTGACCCAGTCAGATTATAACGACAGATGCCTCAGGCAAAGCTTGGGAGCTCATCTGAATGGAAAGTGGATACAAGACAAGTGGCCTGCCAGACTACAACATCTACATATCAACTTGAAAGAGATGTTAGCAGTCCAGTTTGCATTAATAGCTTTCAAGGATTTACTTCTTCCAGGGCAGGTGTTGATTCTAACAGACAACACAACTGTCATGTGGTACATCAACAAGCAGGGGAACACATTCTTATCCTCTATGCAGGCAAGCAATGATTTTGTGGGAGACTGCTCTCAGTTTACAGCTAAATCTTCAGGCAAGGTTTCTGCGGAGCACAGAACTCCTTAGCAGATGTGTTGAGCAGACAAATTATGGATCCCGTGGAAATTGGATCCTCATGTCTTTCAGAAATTGACAGTGTCATGGGGAACTCCAGACATAGATCTGTTCGCTTCTCCACTAAACCACCAGCTGCCAAAGTTTTGCACAAAAGGTTTCATCCCACAGCTTGGAAAGTGGATGCTCTTTCTTTCAATTGGAGCAATCTTCATGTGTATGCCTTTCCGCCTCTGCCTCTCCTCCCAAAGGTACTACTAAAGGCCAGACAAGACAAGCCAAGGATGATTTTGATAGCTCCAGATTGGCCTCGACAGCATTGGTACCCATTACTGAGAAGCCTGGTGCGGAAGCCTCCATGGCCTTTGCCTTGATTCCACACCTGTTGTCTCAGGAGGACAGTCATTTGCTCAATGTCAAGCTTCACTCTCTGCACCTAACAGCCTGGCATATTCTGTTTTGAACCATAGTGGGCCTCCACTTCCACAGCAAGTTTTGAATGTTATTTTGGAAGCTAGAAGGCCTAGTACAAGAGATAAATGGAAGAGATTTTTATTTTGGAGTGCAGCAAAGGATTTTGATGTTTCTGAGCCTAATTTAAGTGTGGCTCTTCAATATCTTACTGAGTTACTGGACAAAGGTTTGTCCTTCTTCTATTAAGGTTCATGCTGCAGCAATTTGCTCACTATGATTGTGACCCACCATTGTTTTCTCATCCTTTGTTCAAGCAATTTCTTAGAGGGGCAAAGAATATAAGACCCCACGAAGAGCTCCTACTCCTGCTTGGGATCTCAATTTTGTGTTGGAGAAACTCACTCTACAACCTTTTGAGCCTGCAGCTACTTCTGAATTAAAGTTTTATCATGGAAGACTGCTTTTTGTTGGCTATTACCTCTGCAAGAAGGGTTTCTGAGTTGCAGGCCCTTATGGCGGTTGAGCCTTTCTTAATTTTCCATAAGGATAGGGTATCTTTAATCCTTCCTTTATGCCTAAAGTGGTTTCTAGTGTGGCTTTAAACCAAACTATTCATTTGCCTACTTTTTTTTGCAAACCCCCAAAATAAAGGGGAAAAGATTTTGCACACTTTAGATGTACACAGGCAGTTGCGATATTATTTGGACAGAACTAAAGGGTTCAGGCAGTCTCAGCAGTTATTTGTTTCTTTTGCTTTGAGTTCTCAGGGCAAGCCTTTGTCAAAACAAACTATTTCTAAGTGGATTGGGTTTTGCATTGCTTTCTGTTATTCCCATCATGGCAAGGAGATTCCAGCTGGGATTAGGCCTCATTCCACTAGGGCTACTGCCACTTCGACAGCTTTTTTGAGGAGGGTGGCAACTAAGGATATTTTGGAGGCAGCTACTTGGAGTTCAGTGCATACTTTCTCTAGGCATTATCACCTACCACTTTACTCTAAATCTAGGGCTGGTTTTGCCACTGCTGTTTTGCAGGGCATTTTGGCAGCTCCTGCTTCCTTATAGTTTGGCCATCCTCCTTACCTCTGCTTTGGGATTCTACCCAAGTGTAAGGACTGCAGCAATGTGAGATGAAGAACATAGTACAGTTTTGTACCTACCATAAATGTAGATGTTCGAAGATCCACATTGCTGCAGTCCAATTTACTCCCTCCTTCCCTCTGTAGTTAGAGGCGGTTGTGTTGTCAATATGGTGTATATTGTATATATTGTACATATTTTTAGTGCTAGGATGGTTGGTTGGTTGTTTGCTGTCTTTTGGTTTTGTCCTTTATTTTTAGGGTCTTCTGACATCTGGGGCAAGAAAAGACTGAGGATATGACGTCGGTCATGCGCATTTGTACCCTGACGTCCTGATGTCAGTCAAATGCGCCTTGACCGACGTCAGCCTTATACTTTGATATTCGGGCCGACCGAGGACAGCGGACTACCCCAAGTGTAAGGACTGCAGCAATGTGGATCTTCGAACATCTACGTTTATGGTAGGTACAAAACTGTACTTTCTCGATCTCTGTATTCCGAAATGGCTTCGGTAAGCCATCCGACTACCGATCTTCTGAAAAAAACATAAGTATAAAGACATAGATCGCACAGGTCCAAAACTGCCGACGACGCTTCCGTTAAACTAGTTGCAAGTTCCCCAGTACTCAGTGAGGCACTTTCACAGCCCCTGATGCTCACTTTGATGGATTTGTAAGCCTCTACCGATACCTGTTCGGAGTCCGGTATGCCACAAGACTCTTTTCAACTACGGTACCTGTGGATGTCTATACCTTGGATGGGTCCGGAGCCGCTGAGCAGGCACCGGCTTTTGAGGAAGTTCTTCGTACTACCGATATTCAACACAAACCTACGACTTCTTTCTCATCTCAGTTCTTTCTAAAACTACAGAGTTTCTAAGGCTAAGAGTATGAGCTACGCCTAAAAAACTGATGACCCTAACTCAAGCGCCTGCTTCCTTGCCATAATCACAGATGCTTAAAATGGCGGAAAACCTTATGCTGGTTAGGGGAAGCCAACCTTCCACTGCTAAAAGAAAATGAGACTTGTCCCCAGCAGCTTTATCTGACCAGGAGTTTGACGACTCTGAGGTTTCTAGTTATGAAGGCATGCCCTTATCTGCTTATGAGGATTCAGATGCAGAGGAATCCATTCCTTCTGCCTCCCCTCCAGAGGATTTTTCTTTTGGTGAAACCCTACATACTTTGACAGAGCATTTCCATTGGGAATGCCAGGATTATCCTCAGTCCAAAAAGAGACTTAGGGAATTTTTAGATTTACCACAGCACAGACCCTTAGCTATCCCTCCTGTTCTGGATGTTGTGGATGATGTTTTTATGGAATCCAGTCTAACTCTTGATACTTTACCCCCTGCTCCCAGGAAACCTGACGGGTACTACAGAGTCCCTGACTCACACAAATTTCTTTTCAAAAATCCTACTGCTGACCCAGAGGTCATCTCCAAAGGACCTAAAGAAATAAAAACAACTACAGCTAAGAATCCCACCCCCTCTGACAGGCATTCCCGAGCTTTAGACAGATGGGGTAAAAAAGTATACACCTCTGTAACTCTTACCATTAGAGCAATTAATTGTCATTTCCACATGCTGAAATACCAGCAACTTACTATGGAACTTATTAAGCAAAAACTATCTACCTTCCCTGACTGTGCAGAAAATAAAAAATTACAGGAGCTTATGCATTCTGCAAGCCAAGTCAGCAATCATACCCTGCAATTTGGGTTTGACGCCTTAGAAGCATCTTGCAGGGCAGCAGTCATAGGTTCTGTACTTAGAAGGCATGCCTGGCTTAAGGAGCAGACCTTGCCTGACCATGTCAAATCAAAATTATTGGATGCACGTCTGAACAAGGACAATCTGTTAGGCACCACAGCAGAAGAGGTTTTAAAAAAGATGGAAGAAAAAGCTAAGTCTATGCAGACAGTCAAAGATTTTTTGCAAGTGCAGCCTTCAAGATTCAGTAGACATTGCCCCTCAAAACATTGGTCCTTTCCAGTCCCTTCAAGGCACCTCAAACTAGACCTAGGGGAAATAGACCCCCCCCCAGATTACAGTCTCAGGGTATGCAGAGATATAAGCAATGGAGTACCTCCACTTCAAAAACAGGGAGTGCTAAGCCACCCCCTTATGGAAAGAATTCACAATGACTTCTCAACTCCTCCTCTCACCTCTGCCCAATTGCTCGTGCCCCTAGGAGGAAAACCTGCCCTTCATGCAAAAAACTGGACCTCCATCACTAACGATCGATGGGTCCTCAACATAGTATCCCAGGGGTACAAATTTTATTTCCACACGCTGCCAACTCCAAAAGGGTTCTCAGACCTTCCTCCAAACCAGTGGGCAGAAGCGCAAAAACAAGTTCAGTCCCTGCTCTCTATAACGGCAATTCAGCCTGTTCCTGCAGAACAGGTAAGCCAAGGTTTTTATTCCAGACTATTTCTGGTACCCAGAAAAGAGGGCACTTGGCACCCAATCTTAGATCTATCCATTCTAACCACTTTCCTGCTAGTACCAAAATTCAAAATGCTCACCCTACAACAGCTTCTCCATATGCTGTCCAAACATGCCTGGTTAACCACCCTAGACCTAAAGGAGGCCTATCTGCACATCCCAGTCAGGGACTCCTGCAGGAAATATCTACGTTTCAGGGCAGGATCTATGCATTATCAGTTCTCTGCACTTCCCTTTGGCTTATCCACTGCTCCCAGAGTTTTCACAAAATGCCTGGCTCCAGCAATTGCCTATTGCAGACAGAAAAATATTCAAATTTACCCCTACTTGGACGATTGCCTGATTCAGCAGACAGTCAGGAAAAGCTGTTGCAGCACTTGACATTTGTAAAGGACCTTCTAACCTCCCTGGGGTACACTATCAATGAAAAGAAGTCCAAACTAGTCCCCAGTTAAAAAATTGTATTCCTGGGAGCAAGCTTGGACACAGCATCCCAGATGGCATTCCTTACTCCAGAAAAACAAGCCTATCTGACGGACTACTTCTCTCAAATGGCCACCAGAACCCAGTTATCCGCAAGGAAAATCCTGCAAGCTCTAGGGTTCATGGCCACCTGCATTCTACTAATTCCATATGCCAGACTGCATATGAGGAAACTTCAGTGGTGCTTAAAAAGTCTTTGATGCCAACATTCTCAGGACCTGGAAACTGTCATACCTATGATACCTTGTCTCAGGAAAGAGTTCCTTTGGTGGGCAGTGGCATGCAACCACAACAAGGGGCTTCCCTTTACACAACCCCACACCGCTCAGACCCTAACCACAGATGCATCAGGCTATTATACCTGGGATGCACATCTGGATGGCAGGTGCATTCAGGGCCCCTGGAACCCAAATCAAATTCATCTGCACATCAACCAAAAAGAGATGCTAGCTGTTCAGCATGCTCTGACTGCTTTCAGATCAATCCGGGGTCCCTAATAATCAAAACCGACAACACCACATGATGTGGAACATCAACAAGCAGGAGGGAACCCACTCTTACCCACTCTGCAGGCTATTCATGACCCTTTGGAACACGGCCTCAGCCATGTGTATTCACCTGCAAGCTCAATTCCTGCCAGGCAGCCAAAATTCTTTGGCAGACAACTTAAGCAGAAATCTCCTAGACCCATGCGAGTGGCGATTAAACCACAACACCTTCAGCCTTGTGACCCAGAAATGGGACACCCGAAGGTGGACCTGTTTGCCTCCCCCTACAACCACCAACTCAGCAAATTCTGCACCAGGGAACCTCACAGCAAGGCCTAGAAAGTGGATGCCCTATCCTTCCAGTGGGCAAACCTATCAATCTATGCATTTCTCCCTCTACCTTTTCTTACAAGAGTTTTACTCAAGATAAGGGAGGAAAGACCAAGGGCAATCCTTATTGCCTCAGACTGGCCATGCCAACACTGGCACCCACTGCTGCGCAGTCTGTCACTGTTGCCTCCATGGCACCTCCCCCAGATCCCAACTCTCCTGACTCAGCAGGAGGGACAGTTCTTGCATCCGCAATTGCAGACCCTGAATCTTGCAGCCTGGCTTATTCCTTGACTTCTCCTCCAGTGGCCAGCCTAAGCAAGCAGGTACTGAATGTCATATGTGAAGCCAGACGACCCAGTGCTAGAAAATCTTATGTTGACAAGTGGAAAAGGTATTGTTCCTGGATTCAGACTAAAGGAGCGGACCCAGCACAGCCCTCCTTACCGCTCATCCTGCACTACCTAGGAGACCTACTCCACGGGGGCCTATCCTTTTCTTCCATTAAGATCCATGCCTCTGCCATCTCTGCTCATTACAGCACTGCTCCATCTCACTTCTCACACCCTGTCATCAAGCAGTTCCTGAGAGGGGCTAACAACTTAAGGCCACCAAGAAGAGCCCCAACTCCTGCTTGGGACCTTAACTTTGTGTTGGAAAAGTCCACGCTACTCCCCTTTGAACCTGCAGTGTCAACTGACTTAAAATACCTCTCTTGGAAAACAGCCTTGCTTCTGGCCATCACTTCAGCTAGAACAGTGTCTGAGCTACAAGCACATATGCCTGTGGAACCCTTCATCATTTTTCATGCTGACAGGGTCTCCCTCAGGACTAACCCGACTTTTATGCCTAAAGTGGTGTCCAGTGTGGCTCTCAACCAATCTATCCATTTGCCCACCTTTTTCCCTAAACCTCAAAATAAGGGGGAAAGGATCCTGCACTCTTTAGATGTGCACAGACAGCTCAGATTCTACCTTGATAGGGCTAAGCCCTTTAGAAAATCTGACCAGTTACTTGTCAGCTTTGCACCAGGTGCAGAGGGTAAGGCCATATCAAAACAAACCATCTCCAAATGGATAGCACACTGTATCCATTTCTGTTACAAGTGCCATGGGAAACCACCCCCTCAGGGGGGGTCACAACGCATTCCACTGGGACAACTTCAACCTCTACAGTTTTTCTCAGAGGAGTCCCTGCCAGGGACATTCTGGAAGCTGCAACTTGGAGTTCTGTTCATACCATCACCAAGCATTACCACCTGCCTATCTTTTCCAAATCCAGGGCGGGTTTTGCAACTGTAGTGCTGCAGGGCATACTAGCCAGCCCCAACTCTTCTTGACAGCCTCCACCCATTCTTCAGCTTTGGGAATCAACTCAAGTGTGATGGTTGCAACAGTGAAACATGAAGAACATAGTACAGTTGTGTACACTTACCATAAATGTAGATGTTTGAGTGTATTCACTGTTGCAGTCCTGGTTTCCTACCCTCCAGCCCCCTTGTCTCTCTCTCTCTCTCTCTCTCTTCCTCACTTTTTACGGGGCTATTGGTATTTACTTTTTACTGGTGGTGTTTTTCCGCCATAGCTTAGCTCCCTATTTGGGGGCTTCTGACATTTGGGGCAAGAAAAACTGATGTAATGGTGTCAGCTGCCTGTTCTTATACCACTGATTACCTGATGTCAGTACTTAAGCGACAGCAGTTTACGCAGAAATACTAAGCCTCTGGTATTCGGGCTGACTGAGGGCTACCCCTGGCAGGATAACCCAAGTGTGATGACTGCAACATTGAATACTCTCTAACATCTACATTTATGGCAAGTGTACACAACAGTACTTTCCCCTTCCTTCGGCCTCACCTAGTATACCCGCAGTGGATTCTGGACCCTCTTCCAGATCTGATTACTCACCCCCAAGGGTTGAGCCACCCAAATCTGTCCAGTCTCAAGCTGATAGCTTGGTTTCTCCACTTCCATTAGTTGCCAGGCAAGTTAATCTCACCTCACCTGTTCAAGACATCATTCTGGCCTCTCATAAACCATCCACCAGAAGACTATATCAGGATAAATGGAAAAGCTTCTCCATCTGTTCTAAGGATAAGATGCTAGACCTGTATTCGGCTCCAGTGACTGCAGTACTGCAATACTTGGCTAAGTTTTTTGATAATGGAGCCTCTCCCTCTACTGTACAAGTACATGTGGTGGCAATTTCTAATTTCCACAATGGTATAGATGGCACCCCCTCTCATCACTTTACGTCTATGCAAAGCCTTTCTCAAGGGAACCTCTCATATCAGGCCCCCTGTCAGACAGTCTGTGGAACCATGGAACCTCACTTTAGTCCTTCAGTCTTTGACTCAAAAACCCTTTGAACCCACCGCGAAGTGTGACCTAAAGTTCTTGTCCTGGAAATCCTTGTTCTTAGTAGCCATCTCATCAGCCAGACGGGTATCAGAGCTGCAGGCATTGTGTACCAAGAGGCCCCTATCTGGTCTTCCATAAAGACAGAGTATCACTCCGGATGAATCCATCCTTCCTTACCAAAGTTGTTT
This sequence comes from Protopterus annectens, assembly GCF_019279795.1. Taxonomy (NCBI): domain Eukaryota; kingdom Metazoa; phylum Chordata; order Ceratodontiformes; family Protopteridae; genus Protopterus; species Protopterus annectens. Next base: position 1,478,654,613 of record NC_056735.1, on the reverse strand, counting down.
CTGAATTTTCCATTAATCAGACCATTGACCTACCAGTGCTCTTTCCAAAATTTTCCAATAAAGGAGAGTACTGCCTACATTCCTTGGATGTACATAGGCGACTGAGATTTTACCTAGACAGGACCAAACCTATCCATAAGTCTGAACAGCTTTTCATCTCTTTTTCTGGGTCTAGAATGGAAAATGCTGTTTTCAAGGTTACATTATCAAAATGGCTAAGAGACTGCATACGTTTCATCTATTCCTTCATAGAAGAACCTATGCTTAAAGTTAAAGCTCACTCCACTAGATCTATGGCAACATCTGTAGCTTTCCATTCCAGGGCTTCCATGGATGACATTTGGGTAGCAGCCACTTGAGCTAAGCCTCATACCTTTATCAGTCATTACAAATTGGACTTGGTCTCCAGAGAGAGAGCTGCTTTCGGCTCAGTGGTACTCAGGAATGTTCTTCCATAAGGGCCGCCCATGGACCTCAAGGTAGCTTGGGATCCTGTCCCATCAGTGATGAATGGAAAGAAAATTAACAACATCAGATAAAGAAGTTATGTCTTACCATAACATTCCATCTGTGTTGTTCATCTTCTTTCATTCATCACTTCCAACCCCCCCCCAAAGGCTCCTGGGGGGATGCTTTGCGTCCAAGTGGTGTCCTAGGGTATTTGCGCAGAAGTGGCCTTGGCTTTACTTCTCTATCTCTAGCAAACTCAGTCTGAGGTAACAGAGAAGTGCATTCTGGGTAGAAGCTTAGATCAAGAGTTTTTGGCTATTGCAAGCTTGGTAAAAAGGCCAACTCGGTTACTAAGGCTCGGAACTGAACCCATCAGTGATGAATTAAAGAAGATGAACAACACAAATGGAACTTTATGGTAAGACATAACTTCTTTTTCTAGTTTGAGCACTGAGTAGGTAATACAAATTACATATGGCACACCCTGGAACAGCAGGCTCAGATGGCACCAGTAGTGTGGTTGAAGGTTGGCTAAGCTGACACACACCACATACTTCAACGTTCGGTTACCAGCAGTAGAATGAAAAGAGGCTTGGCTTGGATTCTGCAAAACAGACACTTTAGAGAGTCAGTAGACTCTGGTGCCACATAATGATTGCATCTACTGTTTATCAGACTGTTTTGCCACATTATTAGATGCTAATGGAGATGATAGATATTGTTCTAAATTATAATTATCTGTCCTTCTATGAAGAACTTTATGTACAAACAAAAGGCGTGGCTATGGGGGCAACTTTGGCCCTAAGTTACGCCAGTGTTTTTATGCATGGATGGGAATTTGTCCATGTTTTAGGAAGTAGGTTCAGGAATAAAATCATCAAAATGGTGAGATTTATTGATGATGCCTTTCTAGTTTGGAGAGGAACAAGTGAAGAGCTAGAGGAATTTATTGGCTATATCAGCAGTGTATGTACGTACCTCAAATTTACCCATCATTATGATGATAGAGAGATTAATTTTTTGGATCTGTGTGCAAAGAAAATAATAAATTAGTGCCTAAAGTCTTTAAGAAAGAAGTACAGAACAATATGTGTTTGCATTATTCAAGTATGCACCCTAAGAAAACTAGGTTGAATATAGTGAAGGGACAGCTAACAAGGATTAGTAATTTAACGAAGAATGATAAGGACTTTCTTGAAGAAGCTAATTCCTTCTCCAATAAAGTTATAAAAAGGGGCTATTGTGAAGTAGAAGTTAGAAAGATTTTGTATAGTAAAGTAGCAATGAGGGACAAAAATGTGGAAGTGAATGTTAGACTCCCATATAAATATGGAATGTCTATGGCAGTACAAAATAGTGTGGATGCTTCTGCCTTTAAGAATGTTATAAGTAGAAATTGGGGTCTATTCAGAGCCAATATCAAAATTATCAATAAAATAGGAGTTAGAGCAAGATTTATTCAAAAGAGAGCTAAAATTTATAAGAATTTTTTTCAAGGGAAATTAAATAAACCCGAATCAGTTAAACAGAAGTATGATATGGTTAAGTGCTTTAACTATAATATGTGTAATATTTTTATGTACAGACTCTAGTGAGTTAGGAATAGGGAAGCACACAATTAAAGTACCAGGTGTATTCAGCTGTAAGGCTAAAAATGTTGTTTACTTGGCTGTTTGTTTAGAATGTAAATCCTTCTATGTGGGTAGAACTACCAGAGAATTTAATAGAAGGATTTATGAACACAAATATGCCATTCAAACTGGAGATGACAGGAATGCATTATAAAATGAAGAAGTGCAAGGTTCATTATAAATTCCTGGTCTTGGAAACATTATCTTAATGTTACTAATATAGAGGAAGAGCTGGACTGGTTAGAATATTGTTGGCAAGTAAGGCTTAATGCCTGCTTTCCACCAGGGTTGAACAATAGAGAAGATATTGTTATGTATTTGAAGAGAAAAGAGCTTAAGCATTAATGCTTGTTGTGGTTTATATTATTGTTGTTTCTAAATTTTTTTATTTTTTATACAAATCATGTAAAAATTAGTTTTAACTAGATAAGTGCAGTTTATTAATCGTGCTGTTTTTGAGTAGATCATGTGATGTCACTATTTTAAAAATGGAGATTTCAGTTTGCTATCTCAATCTGAAGACGTCTCTGTGTTTTAAGTGGAGGAGACGAAAGCGCTTACTTGAGTTATTTCGTATTAAAGTGTTGATTGCCATCTAGATATTGCAACTGTTTTATTTTCACATTATTAGACGTAGTCAGGTATAGTTACTGTCAGTAGGTAGCCTAAGTGCAAAAGACAATGTAGATATCGATAGTTGTTGATGATGGCTTTAAACTGGTCTGGAAGCAAAACAGAGATATTGTAACAACAATTTGTGCACGTTGTTGCCTCACAGCAAGAGGTTTTCCCGTTCAATTCTTGGCTGGAGTGCGGGGAGTGCCTTCTGTGTGGAGTCTGCATGTCCTCCCCGCGGTTGGGTGGGCATTCGAAAGACATGCGTAAATGGGCGTGCCTTTGTTGAAGGTTGAACATTGAGCTGGCACCTTGGCGTTCGTGAAAATCTACTGCCAATCATTAGCGGACCGGAGTTCCGCTGTGGCGACCCCTAACCGGGAAAAGCTGAAAGACAACAACAACCTGCAGGCAACAAAAACTGTAATAAACAACAGCAACACATGAGGCACTGTAGTTGAACTGGAAGCGGCAGAAGAGAAGTTGCGGATAGCAATTAAAAAAAAATTGAAGGATTTTATCTGGGAAGGGAAGACAGCAAGGGTCAAGTGGAATAAGCTGATTCTACCAATAGAACAAGGTGGACTAGGATTACCTAATTTGAGGGAGGTATTTTAGAGCAACACAGTTAAGACTCTTATACATAGCACAAGCAGAAAACTATAATTCAAAGTGGAAAGGAATGATGCTGACACAGGGAAGAAGCTCAAGAAATAAGGAGAAATTGGGATTTTGGATGCAGTCTTTTAAGGAGAATAACCAAAATCATACAGAGTGTTATATTCACAAAATAGCAGGGAACATTCTAAGAACCAAACCAGCATGAGAATGGAGAAAAGAGATTTTGCTGATAGGGTGGACTGTGGTCAGGGATATGAATAATAGGCAAGAAGGGGCTGGAATTTATTGGAGAAAACTGGCAAAGAACCAAGGTATTGGGAGCAAGTAACTAGAAAGGAAAAGGTAATAGAATGGGAAGAGGCCAAGAATTTATTTCGACTGCAGGTTAGAGATTACCTTCCCTATCAAAGACTGATATCAGAGTATAGGCAAAGACAAGAAATAGGGAGCTCCTAAATGAAAGACCAGCACTGGTAGAGTTTCTAGAATTCAGAACAGAAGCTGCCACTAAAAAAGGAATAATTAGTAACGCATATAAAATATTGTATGATAATTATAAGAATCAATCAGAGGAGCTTAGAAAGGATTGGGAACAGAGATGGGATAAGTAATTCACAGAGCGACAATGGTGGGATATATGTATATCTCTGAAATATGCAACAATGTCTAGAAGATTTAGGATCTTTGCCTTGAAAAAGTGTTTTCATAGGTATTTGTATACCCCAAGTAAACTCCAAAGAATTTTTCCTCGGGTGGATAGCAAATAGAGGTGTGACAGGCAAGAAAGAGGTAGGTGGGAACATATTTTCTGGAAGTGTGATGAGCTGACAGACGTTTGGGATTCTCTGCAGACCGCTCTGTCGGAGATGCTGGGTGAGCAGATTGGACTGACTGGGGAGATGATTTTTTTAGTTATGTTACAGAATCACAATTGCCTAGACATAGTAAAGCTTTGCTGAGTCTAATTATGGTGGCTGCCAAAAAAGCAATTACTAGAAAATGGAAATCAAAGTCTAGGCCAGCTTTACTAGAAGTAGTGAGTATAGTAACAGAGATAAAACAACTGGAATTGTGATCTTTAGAAAAGAGAGGGAGCAAACTACATAGGAAAAATGGGAATTGTGGCAACAATATATGCAGAGCAGGAATGAGGTTTAAGAGGCAGGATTTGAATGAGCTATATAATGCTTAACTGACAGTGACTGGATGGTTTATAAGTGATATATAATGTTTACAACTATAGATGTTTCAATGGTGTCTGTGATGTAAACTGTTTGTAACTAAAGTGATATCATTTTGTATATTTTTCATTTATATAAATGTAAGATTGCCTTTGCTGTGATGCAGTGGGTACATCATACAAGGCAGCTGCCTCTGTCTTTGCTACTGAGAGACATATCTGCTTGACGATTCAGTCCCTGCCAGTGTGTCATTGGACAAGGACATGCTGTTTTAACCCCAAACAGAATGGGTTAATATCACTTTGTCGAATGAATAGCCATTTGTCGAACACCTATTTAGCAAATTTGCTCTTCATCAAACAGCAAATTTTAAGTAGGGTAAACAAATGGTTGGCCAACAGAGTGACTGCAAAAAAAAAAAAAATGTAAATCTTGCCAAGGTGGGAGGCTGCACCCCCCACACTGCCCCTAACTAAATATACTGACTCCGAGATCGCACTACAGTGGGGAAAAGGGCAAATTCCACATGATGGCCAACCGCTGGTTTGCCCTAGTTGAAATTCGCCATTCGATGAAGCGCGGCTTCAACAAATTGGTGTTCAGCGAAAGGCTATTCACTGAATAGCCAATTGACGAAATAATATAGAGCCTATAGAACAGGTGTTTAAGAGACTGGAGGAAAAAGGGAGGACCACACGATGAGTGCAGTAGTTGAGTCATTCCCTTTTCCTAGTTGCAGCTGTAATTAGCCTACCAAGGTTTAGCTTTAGCACCAGAGGCATGAAGAAGGAAAACAGCCAAATGAAGGAAATGGTAAGCAAATCTAAAGAGAAGACCTAAAGGCCCTCAGGACTAAGATCCCAAGGGGTAACAATTGTGATTTACCCCCTTGCTTTTTCCTACATACAACCAAAAATCCCACTTCAACTCACCCCCAAACTCCTCTTCTCCTTCCTTCAACTCCCTAAGAGTAGGGAACTATTTTAGCCTTCTATGTAGAACAGTGGGAAAATTACACAAGGCAAAATGATCCTAAAAGTCTTATCTCAGGGATACAGGTCTTAGCTCTTGAAAAAGCCAAAGTTCCCTGGTATCCCACTAGTTCCCAAGGAACAAAGAGGCTTAGTTCCATCTCTGACACAGACCTATTCTTGCAGAGAGAGTACCAAAAAACAGGACATAGGATTTCTACTTTGGGGTGTTTCTAGTCCTGAGAAAAGATGGATAATGGAAGCACATATTAGACCTCTTGAGGGTAAGCAAATTTGTAAAAGTTTCCGAGTACAAGTCGCTAACCTTGCAAGCCTTCTGTATCTCCATTTTCCTCAAGCTTTTGTGGTCCTTGTAGATCTGAAACATGTTTACCTACAGGTACTCATAGCCAGGGAGGACAGTAATTTTCTCAGATTCGAAGCAGGAGGTCCTCACTTCCAGTTCACTTCCTGGCACTTTGCTTTGTCTGCTGCAGTCATGGTATTCAGTAAGTGCTTGGCTCCAATAATTGCCTTCAATAGGACCAAGGGCACCCACATTCACCCATACCTGGATGAATGTCTGCTTCAGGCACCAACCTTAGAGGAGACACAGGCACTTAATTTCACCATGTCATGCTGTCTCTAAGAATCTGCTAAAGGTGCACCTGCAATCCTCAAGACAGGTCTTGTTCCAAGGCACTAATCTGGGTACCATACACCAAACGGACATCTTTCCCAAGAGAAATTCCTCTTTCTGATATATTATTTCACACCTGATTTACACAAGAAGCCGATCACTGCAAGGGAGTTCCTCAGGGTAATGGATTATATGGCCTTCTTATTCCTGATGCCCCCCCCCCTGCAAAAATATACAAGGAAGTTTCAGTGGTACCAAAGAAACCGATAATGTCAACATATCCAACCTTAGCAGCATTATAGCCCTCTCTTGCTCTTTATAAAGAAAGTCAGTCCTGTATTGGTGAATACTAGGTAAACCTTAGTCAGGGAATGCCTTTCGAGCTAGGATTAAAAACACAGATACCCATAACGAACTCATATACTGTCTGGGGAACCCACTCAAGGGATTTAAAGTTCAAGAGGGGGTGAAACAAATGACAGAAGAAAGTATATCAACATAAAAGAAATTATGGCAGTACTCCTAGCCATCAGGGGATTGAAGCCCATTTGGAAAACAAAGGGGTCCTATGCATCCTCACAGACAGCACCACAGTGATGTGGCACTTCAATAAATGGGGAATTTGATAATACCTCCTGTGTAGGCTGGCTGTGTTGGTTTGGAATTTGGCCCTGGGGCTAGGATTACATCTCAAGACATTCTATATTGTTTTTCAAGTAAACTCCCTGGCAAACCAGCTGAGTAAAACAGAGGTGGACCCTCATGAATGGATGCTGGAGGTCTTCTTGGATGTGGTTCACAGGTGGGGTTTGACAGAAATAGAACTGTTTTGCTTCTCAAGGAAATACACACACAAAAAATTTTCTTGCTGGACACTGGCTTTAGAAGCCTGGGCAACAGATGTCTTCTTCATCAGCTGGGCAGTCCTGTTTCTGTACATTTGTACTCCCATCCCTCGTTTCTCCAGGATAGTTAAGAATATAAAGGTGACAGATCAAAAGTGCTGGTTACAGCTGCCTTTTGGCTGTGGCAACAGCATTTCTCCAACCTACTTAGTATGGTAAGGAAAGAGCATCTGTTGCTGCCTCAGCAACTGAACTTTGTCACCCTAAACAAGGGGATAGTCAAACACGCATACCTGTGGACTCTTAAGGTTGAAATCTTACGTTTTGATATTTCTGCTGTCTTGACTTATGATCCCTTTTATTTCATGGTGCCGGTAAAGCAGTTCACAAGAATGAGCTTTCTTCTCAATAAGATCTTAACCGTGTCCTTGAGAAGCCAGCACCTACCCCCACCCCAACTCTGAGGCAGCACCTTCTGTAACCTTCAAAATTTTTGACCTAGATAACCATCTTCCTTTTGTCTCTTTCACCAGCCCTCGTGCAAAGAATCCTTTTTAGTCTTCCACAGAGATAAAGTTACTTTATGCCTCGACTCTTCCTTTTGTTCCCAAGGTAGCAACAGATTTGCCCTTGAACTAGGCCATTCACTACCCAGTGTTCAGGTGTAATGTTCCTTGATGTGTGCAGGCAGTTAAGAGCCTACTTGGACAAAGAAAAAGACAACAGAGAAAAAGAATAGTTATCTGCATTCTTTGTAGCGAGTAAGGCAGGAAGGTATGTCTGTAAAAGGTTAGATTATTGTGTTTGTTTCTGATACTGACTCCATGGCAAGACTGCACCCATTTCACTAGAGATGCAGCAAACACTTGTGCCTCCCCAGGGGGGTGTCAGCTTTCATTCCATTTTAGAAACAGGTGCTTGGTCCGTAGTCCACACTACAATCGTTTGTTATCTCTGGAACAAGGGCAGGATTTAATACTACCACTCTATAAGGATTACTTTAAACAGTACATCCTCAGTGTCAGACATCCACTGGTCCATGACATTCACAAATCTTCCCAAATGTGAAGACTAATGCAGTAATGAATCACATGATTAAACTCTACAGTTGTGTTAGAAACTTACTGAAGTTGCATATGTCGGAGTATATACACTGTAGCAATACCGTCTCCTTGCCTCTACCTCTCTCCTTCATATCTAGGGGCCGGAGTGTGTACTCAGTCACCCTACTCATCCTCCTTCTCCTTTGCACCTACAAGGTATGTTCTCTCCTCAGGTTCACCTAGGTTTTGAAGTGTCACCTTTGCGGAGTCTTTTTATTGGAATGTCATTTTTCTTCCTTTATACATCATACACAGTTTCCTGGAGACTGATAGAGTAGAGTAGAAAAGGTGGTGTGGGTGGACATCCCTATTGTTCTACTGGTATGCTAATGTCCATGTGGAGAGCATCCACACAGTCTGGTGTGAAGCTCTGTTAGTGAGGCTTTCTGCAGAAGTTGATTCAAATGTGAAGCCTACTACTGCAACAGTGAATGTACTTAAGCTTCTACAATTATGGTATGTTCGTAATGCAACTATGCTTTATGTGAGTGCACTCACCACAAAAGTAGATGTTTCAAGGGAGAGATCCCAGTCCATGTACCTGCCATTTACCTTTTTGGAATATGGATATGATTAAGGATTATTTCAGAGTTTAGTAATTTAACAAGGACATTTTCACCTTTTTCTTTTTTTTTTTTTTTTGGTCAGTCTACTTCACTGACCATCAAGCTACTCCTTCCTGGCTGCTCTGTGAACTAGCTTGTTTCACCTTAGCAAAAGACCTTTGGATTAATTGTTCTTCTGGCTAGTGTAGCCTTCACTTCCAAAAGTGTGAGCTTTCGTCTGTACTCTGGGAGATTATGGTTGTATGAAGAACTAATATGTCCTGCACATGCCTAGTGATGGCCAAGGCATTTGCAGTGTACTTCCATACATCTGTATATGATGTAAACAATTAGCTCTGCCTCTTCCCTTGTAGGTGACGCAACCTATGTGAGCTCCAGTCGCAACCAAGATTTCAGCCACCGAGAGCTTCCATGGACACATTGTGTCCTCCTTCCATGAGAAGAGATGAGTAAGTTCAGCTTTGCCGTTCCTGTCTGTGCTCCACCACACTAGGTGCAGCAAGTGTGTAGGTTGATAACTGAACTGGTATCCTGGATTATACCCAGGCATTTCATTCCTGTACTCCAGTTGAGCCGATGTCTTGTTTATATTTGCAGTGTGACAGTTATTACATTTACTGTTATATGTTTACCATACGTTTCTCTAATATCGCAAAGTTTTGTTGGGAGAAGAGAAAATGGTAAAAAAAACAAATGTATCGCCAATGTAGATAAAGCCGGAAACTAAAAACAACTCAAATGAACAATAAAATAATAGTATAACCGGCACCACGATGTTAGGGTAAAACTGACTTTTGATTAAAGTCTGTTTTATCCTAACATCATGGTGCCGGTTATACTATTATTTTATTGTTAATAAGAGAAAATTGTCCCGCCAGTGCTGCTTTTGTAGATGGCTCATGCTGTGTTTTGTTGGTACAAAAACAGCACAAGGCTGCCACTGGTTGCTTGCCAGGAGATGGGTCTTTTGACTATTAAAGAATTCAGCTCACATGTATACTGCTACTGGCATCTCTTCCTCAGACATTTACTTTTATGTTAAATACAATCACGTTGATTTTCTTTGCTCATGCTCCATTTTCTCTCTTCCACTAAACAGACGTGGTACCCTACTTTGCACATTCCCAACCATGTTTGTCCTCCCCTTATGGTAGCCTTAAGAGCCAGACACAGTATCATTGATGCAACATTGTCAGAGACTTGCTAGTTGTAAGGTGACACCTGTATCTCATGTCTACACATGTATTTTGTTTTCACCTCTGTAGTGTACGTGATGTATGTCGATCATTTGTCCTTTTCTTTCATAATAATTCTCTTCAGTCCATATACATGTTTCTCAGCCTCACAAACAGCTTGCATATGTTTGAACATAATCTCATTGAGCTCTACCTGCCACCTGACTGCCCACCTCAATAGGTACTTAAGGTCATGTGGAGGCTGGTTCAGTATTCCTTTCCCCTGACCACTGTTCCAGTTTTAGTGCTCTCATCAAACTGTTTAATCTTTTTAGTAGTCCCAGAATTATGCCTGACTCAAAATAAGTTGAATTGCTCCAGTTCCAGCACCAAACCCTGTAACAGGTACACTTGGCTCACCCCTAACTGTTTTTACCCCAGCATAGGCCCTTAGCTATACCTCCTGTGTTGAATGTGGTGGAAGATGTTTTGCAGAGGCTTCCCTGAACCCTGATTCTTTGCCTCCTGCTCCTGTTAAACCTGATAGGTACTATAGGGTGCCTGAAGCTCATAAGTATCTTTTAAGAGTCCTAGGGCAGACCCGAAACTGTTTCTCAGGGACCTAAAGGTGTTAAGGCCTCTGTGGTTAAGAACCCTGTTCCCACTGATAAAGAGGCAAGGGCTTTGGATAGATGGGGAAAGAAAGTGTATACTTCTTCCACTTTAGCCATGAGGGCGTTGAATTGTCAGTTTCACATGCTAAAATATCAAAATTATCTCCTTTCACAACTGAAATCTAAGGTGGATGCTTTGGCGGAAGGTATTGAGTGTAAAGAGTTGCTGGATTTAGTTCATGTGTCTGAACAAGTGGGTAAGCATTCTTTGCAATGTGGTTTTGATGCTGTACAGGCCTCCTCGAGGTGGCTGCCACTAGTTCTGTTCTTCGCAGGCATGCCTGGTTGAGGGATCAGAATTTAGCTGAGCATGTTAAGACAAGGATTTTGGATGCTCCTTTACAGTCTGATGTGTTGTTTGGTTCGCCTGTGGAAGCAGTTTTAAAGAAAATGGAGGACAAAGCTAAGTCTATGCAAACTGTTAAAGATTTTTGCAGGTGCAGCCACCAAGTTTAGTAGAAATTGGCCTACTAAGGGATGGACATATCCTGCTTATGATTCCCAGTCTAGGGGTAGGTCTAGACGTGGTAGGGGCAGAGCTCAAGGTTCTTTTAGGCCTAGAACAGGAGTTCACCTGCTCAGACTTCTGGTGAGGGCAGGGTCAGTCCTTTCAGAACAGACCCAATGACCTGCCTTTTCAGCTGCCAGTAGATTCTTGCCTGGCAGCTCCTTTGGGAGGAAGACTGTCTCTTTTCAAAGGAAATTGGGATTTAATTACTCAAGACAGATGGGTGTTGGATATCATTCACCACGGTTACAGGTTTTATTTCCATACATTGCCCCTTTCAAAGGCATGCCAGACGTTCCTCCTCCACAAAGGAAAGAGGCTCACAAGCAAATTTCTCTGTTACTCCAAATAGGGGCCATTCAGCCAGTCCCTGTATCAGAAAGTCGCCTAGCATTTTATTCTCGCCTGTTCCTAGTACCAAAGAAGGGGAACACGTGGAGACCAATTTTGGATTTATCTATCCTCAACACTTATCTGGACATTCCCAAGTTCAAGATGTTGACGCTACAACAGCTTTTACCTCTGCTGGGCAAAGATCACTGGATGGTAACTTTAGATCTCAAGGAAGCTTACCTTCATGTGCCTATAAGACTAAGTTGCAGGAAGTATCTGCTGAGCTGGAAATTCTCATTATCAGTTCTCTGCATTGCCCTTTGGCTTATCTACTGCCCAGAGTATTCACAAAGGTTCTGGCTCCAGTGATAGCTTACTTCAGGCTAAAAGGAATTCAAATCTATCCTTACTTGGACGACTGCCTGATTCTGGCTCAAGAAAAGGAAGACCTTCTACATCATCTGGAATATGTTATAGCAGTGCTAAGATGCCTAGGGTATTCTGTGAACAAAATAAAGTCCAGTCTAGTACCCTCTCAAGACATGTGCTTTCTGGGTGTGAGACTGAATACAGCAGCCCAGATGGCCTTTTTAACCCCGGACAAACAAAAGAGTCTATCCCTTTACTTTCATCAACTATCTCATCAGTCCGTGCTGACTGCAAGGACAGTCCTTCAAGCATTAGGGCTCATGGCATCTTGTATTCTGGTGCTTCCCAATGCCAAACTGCATATGAGGAAGCTGCAATGGTATCTCAAAAATGTATGGACACAGCACTGCCAGGATTTGGACACTGTCATTCAAATAATACCTTGCCTTCAAAAGAATTTTTGTGGTGGGCTCAGGAATGTCACCTAAACAAGGACTCTCTGTGACCCGCCAGAGGCTTAGTCAGATTTTAACGACAGATGCCTCGGACATTGCTTGGGGAGCTCATCTAAATGGAAAGTGGATACAAGACAAGTGGCCTGCCAGACTACAGCATCTACATATCAACATGAAGGAGATGTTAGCAGTCCAGTTTGCATTAATGGCTTTCAAGGAGTTACTTCTTCCAGGGCAGGTGTTGATTCTAACAGACAACACAACTGTCATGTGGTACATCAACAAACAAGGGGAACACATTCTTATCCTCTATGCAGGCAAGCAATGATTTTATGGGAGACTGCGCCAGCTTGCAACTAACTCTTCAGGCAAGGTTTCTGCCGAGCACAGAACTCCTTAGCAGATGTGTTAAGCAGACAAATCATGGATCCCCACGAGTGGAAACTGGATCTTCATGTATTTCAGAAATTGACAGTGTCATGGGGAACTCCAGACATAGATCTGTTCGCTTCTCCACTAAACCACCAGCTGCCAAAGTTTTGCACAAAGGGGTTTCATCACACAGCTTGGAAAGTGGATGCTCTTTCTTTCAGTTGGAAAAATCTTCATGTGTATGCCTTTCCACCTCTGCCTCTTCTTCCAAAGGTGCTCTTAAAGGTCAGACAAGACAAGCCAAGGATGATTTTAATAGCTCCAGATTGGCCTCGCAACACTGGTACCCACTACTAAGGAGTCTGGTAAGGAAGCCTCCATGGCCTTTACCTTTGATTCCACATCTGTTATCTCAGAAGGACGGTCATCTGCTCAATGTCAAGCTTCACTCTCTTCATCTAACAGCCTGGCATATTCTGTGTTGAAACACAGCAGGTCTCAACTTCCTCAACAAGTTTTAAATGTGATTATGGAAGCTAGAAGACCTAGTACAAGGAAAGTGTACGCAGAAAAATGGAAGAGGTTTTTATTTTGGAGTACAGCAAAGAATTTGAGATTTCTGAGCCTAATTTGAGTATGGCTCTTCAATATCTTACTGAGTTATTGGACAAAGGTTTGTCCTTCTCTTCCATTAAGATTCATGCTGCAGCAATTTCAGCTCACTATGATTGTGACCCACCATTGTTTTCGCATCCTTTGTTCAAGCAGTTTCTTAGAGGGGCAAAGAATATAAGACCCCACGTAGAGCTCCTACTCCTGCTTGGGATCTCAATTTTGTGTTGGAAAACTTACTCTACAACCTTTGAGCCTGCGGCTACTGCTGAACTGAAATACTTGTCATGGAAGACTGCTTTTCTGTTGGCTATTACTTCTGCAAGAAGGGTGTCTGAGTTGCAGGCCCTTATGGCAGTAGAGCCCTTTTGATTTTCCATAAGGATAGGGTATCATTACGCACTAATCCTTCCTTTATGCCTAAGGTGGTTTCTAGTGTGGCTTTAAACCAAACTATTCATTTGCCTACTTTTTATGCAGACCCCCAAAATAAAGGGGAAAAGATTTTGCACACTTTAGATGTACACAGGCAATTGCTATTATTTAAGCAGGACTAAGGATTTTAGGCAGTCTCAGCAGTTGTTTGTTTCTTTTGCTTTGAGTTCGCAGGGCAAGCCTGTGTCAAAACAAACTATTTCTAGGTGGATTGGGTTTTGCATTGCATTTTGTTATTCCCATCATGGCAAGGAGATTCCAGCTGGGATTAGGCCTCATTCCACTAGGGCTACTGCCACTTCAACTGCATTTCTAAGGGGGGTGGCAACTAAGGATATTTTGGAGGCAGCTACTTGGAGTTCAGTGCATACTTTCTCTAAGCATTATCACCTTCCTCTCTACTCTAAGTCTAGGGCTGGTTTTGCCACAGCTATTTTGCAAGGCATGTTGTCAGCTCCTGCTTCTTTATGATTTGCCAGCCTCCCTTACCTCTGCTTTGGGATTCTACCCAATAGTTAGGACTGCAGCAATGTGGAATGAAGAACATAGTACAGTTTTGTACCTACCATAAATGTAGATGTTCGAGGATCCACATTGCTGCAGTCCAATTTACCCTCCCTCCTTCCCCTCTGTGTTTAGGGGTGGTTGTGTGGGTGAGGTTATATGCTGATATTTTTGTATATATTTCTGTATATATTGTACATATTTTTGGTGCAGGTATATTGGGCCTTGTCTTTTTAGGGTCTTCTGACATCTGGGGCAAGAAAAGACTGAGGATATGACGTCGGTCATGCGCATTAGTACCCTGACGTACTGACGTCAGTCTAATGCGCCCTGACCGACGTCAGCCATATACTCTGGTATTCGGGCCGACTGGACAGCGGACTACCCCCAATAGTTAGGACTGCAGCAATGTGGATCCTCGAACATCTACATTTATGGTAGGTACAAAACTGTACTTTTCAAGGGAGAGATCCCAGTCCATGTACCTGCCATTTACCTTTTTGGAATATGGATATGATTAAGGATTATTTCAGAGTTTAGTAATTTAACAAGGACATTTTCACCTTTTTCTTTTTTTTTTTTTTTTGGTCAGTCTACTTCACTGACCATCAAGCTACTCCTTCCTGGCTGCTCTGTGAACTAGCTTGTTTCACCTTAGCAAAAGACCTTTGGATTAATTGTTCTTCTGGCTAGTGTAGCCTTCACTTCCAAAAGTGTGAGCTGTCTGTACTCTGGGAGATTATGGTTGTATGAAGAACTAATATGTCCTGCACATGCCTAGTGATGGCCAAGGCATTTGCAGTGTACTTCCATACATCTGTATATGATGTAAACAATTAGCTCTGCCTCTTCCCTTGTAGGTGACGCAACCTATGTGAGCTCCAGTCGCAACCAAGATTTCAGCCACCGAGAGCTTCCATGGACACATTGTGTCCTCCTTCCATGAGAAGAGATGAGTAAGTTCAGCTTTGCCGTTCCTGTCTGTGCTCCACCACACTAGGTGCAGCAAGTGTGTAGGTTGATAACTGAACTGGTATCCTGGATTATACCCAGGCATTTCATTCCTGTACTCCAGTTGAGCCGATGTCTTGTTTATATTTGCAGTGTGACAGTTATTACATTTACTGTTATCTGTTTACCATACGTTTCTCTAATATCGCAAAGTTTTGTTGGGAGAAGAGAAAATGGTAAAAAAAACAAATGTATCGCCAATGTAGATAAAGCCGGAAACTAAAAACAACTCAAATGAACAATAATAGAGATAACGGGCACACGATGTTAGGGTAAAACTGACTTTTGATTAAAGTCTGTTTTATCCTAACATCATGGTGCCGGTTATACTATTATTTTATTGTTAATAAGAGAAAATTGTCCCGCCAGTGCTGCTTTTGTAGATGGCTCATGCTGTGTTTTGTTGGTACAAAACAGCACAAGGCTGCCACTGGTTGCTTGCCAGGAGATGGGTCTTTTGACTATTAAAGAATTCAGCTCACATGTATACTGCTACTGGCATCTCTTCCTCAGACATTTACTTTTATGTTAAATACAATCACGTTGATTTTCTTTGCTCATGCTCCATTTTCTCTCTTCCACTAAACAGACGTGGTACCCTACTTTGCACATTCCCAACCATGTTTGTCCTCCCCTTATGGTAGCCTTAAGAGCCAGACACAGTATCATTGATGCAACATTGTCAGAGACTTGCTAGTTGTAAGGTGACACCTGTATCTCATGTCTACACATGTATTTTGTTTTCACCTCTGTAGTGTACGTGATGTATGTCGATCATTTGTCCTTTTCTTTCATAATAATTCTCTTCAGTCCATATACATGTTTCTCAGCCTCACAAACAGCTTGCATATGTTTGAACATAATCTCATTGAGCTCCACCTGCCACCTGACTGCCCACCTCAATAGGTACTTAAGGTCATGTGGAGGCTGGTTTCCGTATTCCTTTCCCCTGACCACTGTTCCAGTTTTAGTGCTCTCATCAAACTGTTTAATCTTTTTAGTAGTCCCAGAATTATGCCTGACTCAAAATAAGTTGAATTGCTCCAGTTCCAGCACCAAACCCTGTAACAACCTGCTAGTTAGCAGCTTGTCACTTAGCTGTTCTCCTTCTCCTGCCACCTTCTGTACCCTCATGTAAGCAGCTCCATGACAAATGCAGTAGTTTGAGTCACATCCCTTACTGTTTAATTTTCCATTCAGCCTTCTGTAAGACATGGTGGGAGGCCTAGCTCAAGTCCAGATACACAATATTAATGCATGGTCATTGGTGGTGATCCATACATATAACTGATTTTAATAAGGTCGACAGCTTGTTGAGCTGTGCTGTCTGAACCCACACAGTTTTATAGTTTCTCCTTTGAGGGTTTTTGTTTTCTTCTATTAGTCCTCTAATGTCACTGCTGCTCAGTCTGCACAGTTCTGTGACATCATTCCGTGCACCTAGGAGACTGTATATAATTTTGCCATTCGTTCACTCAACAAACTTGCCACCCCCCCCCCTCTTCGTTTCAGCAAGTGGGCTTTGAGATAGCTCATCTGGCCCATGAGTCTTAGTTTTGCATTTATAATGGCAAGCCAGTGTTACTGCTTTAATGCCAAGTTAAACTATGTTTTATTTCTATTTACATTTTAAGATAGTTTCCGTGTATGATTGCAGGAAAATAATTAGGGTCTTGAATTTGTAAAATGTTACCTTTATACACAGACATCAGATCTTCATGTAAAGGATTTGTTTTGTATGTACTTGTATTCTGTTTTTACTACACACATTTACAGTCATGCTCACTATGCACAAACATCTAAAAAAAAAAAACGCAGTTTCATAGTTAAGCATCATAGTCACAAGATGTAAGAAAGTCTTGATACTGCATTTTTTCAGTTGTCTTGGCAAGATGTAAGAATGCTTTTTTACTGAGTGATGTAGGTCCAGTACTTCCTACAAATAAATGAGAACGACATGTTTTCACATCTGGTATTTATCTTTGGATGTTGAACATAGAATCCTTCTGAAATGGATACTCTTGCAACCAGGAATCTGTTTTGGCAAAATGTGTAATAGTACCACAAATATGATTTCAGTGTCATTAATTATCTTGGATGTTTTCGTTAGTAAAAATAGTAAAGGTGTTAAAAAATGTTGTCCTGGTAAACTTAAACAATTTCCCATATTTGTATCACTTCTGTCAGAGTACCATGCACTGTACAGTTTCATGTCTTTCTTTTGAAAAACAAAATGGCCCCTGGCTAGAAACCATCACTGCGTATCAAGTAACCTTTCAAGCATTTGAAGCAGTGTTATTAAGAAAGTCTGGTAAACTTTTTAAGCACTGCATTTTCTAAATCATTTTTAAAATCTGTGTAGCAGCAATTTTAAAAAAATAAGCTTTGGAAATGAATGTACATCCCAGTTGTTTAAAACACATCAAAGAAAAAAAGGAAAATTGAAAACCTTAGGGGTTTTACCTTTTATTTATTGCTGCCAAATTTTTAAAGTACAATAATAAGCTTTCCTGTTATAGTATTTGCATTTTAATGTATTACTGTGCATTCACTGTTATCTTATTTGGTGATGAGTTGTAGCCCACATTCAAGTAAGAAATGGTGATGTCAGTAAATATTAATGCATGAATCATAAAGCTAACCTGCAGCAATTGCTGATAATAGTGATTTTACACAGAGGAGCTGCATGTCCTCATGCTGCACATATCCTTCACCACCCCTTCTCAGAGGGATTGTTGCAGCGTGTGTGTTTGTGTGTGTGTGTGTGTGCTCGTGCACCAAATTCTTCCCTGCCAGCCCTGTCAGGTGTTTGAACTGCTAATCCAATAGTGATTGCTTGACTTAGTCCCCTATATGTCACAGGATCTAGCACAGTGCTGCCATTTCTGCCTGCAAACTAAGTCTCATTCAGCAATGGTTTCAGAAGAATAGTGAGAACCACATGTTCTTTGTGTTTCACTGTTACAGTCATTACATTAGGGTAATCTGCTGGCAGGTTGCCCTCAGTCGGCCTGATTAACAAAGTCTTGGGTCCTGCGTCGGTTGCTGTCCCTTCTTCCATGACGTCAATTTGTCACGGGTGTAAAACATGCAACCGACACCATTTTCATCGGTCTTTCTTGCCGCGCGGTGCCCGTACCATGCTTGTTTTGATTATTAGTGCATTAACAAAGATATTTGGTTTATTGATGGTTGACTTCATCTTTTGTTAATGTATAGATTGTTACTTGTACCGTGCATCCCTGAAATACTGTTGTTTTCAGGTATATAGTTATATCTGACTTTGCCATTTGCTGTACCCGTTTCTGACATTAAGCTGTTGTAAGTCAGTCTCTTTTGTGTTAAAGGATACTGAGAGTAGTGCACAAATAATTAAAGAACATCTGCACTTCTTGGATTCAGACAGAAGTGCATGTTATGTTTGACCAAAGCACAGACTCGAGAAATGAGGCTTAAAGTTATCAACATAAGCTAAAATGTGAGACCATTCAAAAGGATTTTGAATCTCTCTGTATCCTGTACTAGTGTAATAAGGCCTGTAAAATGAAAAGAATAAAAAAAAAAGTTAATTTTGAACTGTTGCTTCAAACAGAATTTTATTTCCATAATAAAGTAAAGCAAAGGGATTAAAACATTTGGTGTTTTTCTTTTTTTGATAAATATCTTAAGGCAGAAGCTCGTGATAAAATTTTCTTCTGGAATGTCAGAATACATTCGCAGTATACACTGCCCCCTTGGTAGCCTCCCAAAGTCTGAACAGATTTCATATAATCCATTCAGTGACTGTTTTCTGTAGGTGTCTGCGTCTTCCTGAGGGCTGCTCCTGAGGGCTGCTCTTCAATAAGCTCATTTTGTCACAAAAGTATTTGATCAGATTGCACAGAGCAAGGCAAAAGCCACAATTAGACCCAGAAAAGCTGAGGTTGTGCTTAGCTGCACCTTTCAACCTTTCTTCATTTAACATGTGTGATAGTGTTTGTGTGTGACAAGTGGGCAAAATGTGTGAGACATAAGGAGATTTGATATTGGAAGCAGAAAACAGTGGTGTGAAGTTTTTTTATGTTTATGCTTGTAGAATGCCAGGTGGTATAAATCATTTTGAAGTTATGCTTCAGAAGTTGGATAGTGTTAAATACTGCAGTTTCCCCATAATATTAGGGTTTTCTGAGAGTTTAATGAATGGCATGTGTCACAGTGTGACAAATGTGGGGGGTAGATGACAAGGATGACAGCCAACAGAGGTAATGGCAGTATGCTTTTGAATTTAAGGATTATAACAGATAAAGTTGGGTTTGAATCCAGAAACTTAATTTGTATGCATTTGTACTATATGCAAGTCACTGAACCTTCCAGAAGGTTCTCATACATCTCCACGCCACTAAATAGCAAACACCAATACTTAATGAACCATTTCCAGTAGTGGGTGACGCAAAGGTCTTAGCCAGTTTTAGAACTTGTACAGTACTTTACTTAAAGTCAAGTACAATTTTTTTATCAAATGCAAGTCAACAGTGGTTCAGGCGTACATTGCACTGAACTGTATTTAATGGTAGCCTAATGCTCCCATAACCAACAACTGTCATGTTGTTGCTGATGTTGTTCGTTATCTGTTCACTTGGCAGTCTAGTCCACCCTGCTAAATTCACTGCTGTTTCACCCGGGTACCCAGTGTAGCAGCCCCTTTTACTTGCAAGGCAGGCAGTACAGCATGAACATTAGTGGGCTTGAGTGAACTCTGTCCAGAAAACTCTGTTTGGTATATACAGGCTCTGTTTTCATATTTGAGATTTTGACAATGTAACATAATCAACTTGTGCACTGGTTACATCAGAACGTCGCAGATGTAGAAGATGTACTTTATTATATCATCAAAAAAAAAAATCTTTCCAGGGCTCCAGATAATGAAAAATATGCATCCTTTCAGCCATCATCTTTGGGGCTGCCCTAGTCAGGTACGTGATTCAGCAAACATAAAAGGCTGACCTGTCATGCAGAGAGGAAGGCTTCTAATCACACTGCAGATGGCTGTGATTAGCAACGTATCAAGAGGGTAGGTAGGGAAAGCTGGGAGGTGGAGATGAGTGGCAAGGAACAAGTTTTCTTTTGTGATTAGAGTACAGGAGAACATTTGTAATGACAACACATGGAGCAGGCTGAGGGTATGTATGCTGTGCATCATTATTGTAAGATACCCATAGAAGCATTAGGATGGTACACGGCATATTTTGTGGTGCTGTTGTCTGAACCACTTGGAGGAGGCAGGATGAAATGTCCCCAAATTAATTCCTTTCAGTCAAATTGCCACAGCTCGCTTACTTGTGTGACTTGAATGTCAGAACTGTGAGTGCTAGAGAGGCTGAATATTAGCTAGCACTCCCATTTGACCTTGTCTGTTTTTTTTTTTTTTTAATGCAAGATGATAGAAGTAGTTGAAGTTACCTATCATAAGGGGGCTTTTGAAGGGTAGGCTTAGGAAATGCAGAAAATTAGGTGGCAAGTGATTCTTTGACTTGTTTTTCAACAGTCCGTCTGTGAGAAGTTAGCTTGCTAGAGTCTGAGTTTTCTCTTGGCACTTTCTTTCCACCTTCCAAAAATGTAGTTGGTGATTAGCTGTGTTAAACACACCCACACATATTTTCCTCTGTTCTTGTAGCCATTGAACCCTTGGATTGTGACTGAAAAGGGTCTGTGGTGTAGACCACGTAAGTAGTTAATCTGTACTAAATAAAATAAATAAATACATAAGCTGAAATATTTCTCCATGCAAGTTTTCTCTGATTACATTAAGGCTAAATTACATCTTGTGTGAAAGTCACCAAATGCTGTCTAGCCATTAAATCCTTTAACAGATTTGCATTTCAGTACATTTTTTGTTTGTTTGTTTGGGAGAAGAGCTCAGTATCAAGGACTGGTGTTCAGTCTGTTTCCTTTAATAAAACAGCTTTCGATAGATGATACTAGAGATGTAAACCCACAGTATCCTCCTCTTCCAAATGCATGCCTCTACACACTCACTATGAAGGCTACCACCCACTAATGCATGCTTCTGCACACTCACTGTGAAGGCTACCACCCACTAATGCATGTTTCTGCACACTCACTATGCCTACCACCCACTAATGCATACATCTGCACACTCGCTATGAAGGCTACCATCCACTAATGCATGCTTCTGCACACTCACTGTGAAGGCTACCACCCACTGGTGGCTTAGTGAGATTGATACCCATTTCTAGGGTTGTCACCTTTTCACATACCCAAAGTGGGATTGTTTTTATGTTAACATGAGATCTTACAGGACAAATCCTAACCCAGAACCACTGCAGTGGACTGGAATTCACGTCTTTGCCAAAATAAAAGCTCACGCTTACAGAATTTAAATTGTTCCTATTAATTGGTATGTTATTAATGTTTTTCTGAAACAAAATAATTATTTTTTGCTAGTGTGAGAGGAAACATTGGAAGTAATTTTTGTCATAAAACAGCAGGACATTTGCCATTAGCCTTTTTTTTTTTTGCAGGACACGGTTACCCAAATAAGGACCCTCCTGTGTAAAGAGGGGTAGGTAGTAACCCTGCCCATCTCCAGGTTACCCTTATGCATCTCCTTAGAATGATAGCAGTTGGCTTCTCCCCTCCCTGAACTGCTGATTAAACTCGTGTCCCCTAGCTCATACTCAAGGCTTTATCTCTCTACTCCACCAGGGCTGGCTAAACTGTCATTTTTAATCTAATGAAAAAAGAATTCCACGGCCGGACTGCAAAACACCGTAATTGGATACTTTATTACTTCTTTAAACGCTTAACAATAGAAATACGTTTTTCGTCCCGTTTGAGTACGGGACTTCCTCAGAAACTCATACAATCTAAAAAAATTCTAAGACTGGTTTTTATACATAGTTTCAAAAAAGCGCGCCAAGTCTCACAATTGCTTTACTTCTTAAAGACCTATACATCCTAAAATAAGAGACTGGGAACAATCATTTTCACATGGACAGCATTACATATTACTATAATATGAATAAGAGTTAATAAAAAATCAAGAAAGTTGTTATGATATGAGCAGCTTTACATATCCCTGACAATCTAGTGATATGTGTATATAAACAATTAAAGGTACGCAAAAATGAACAAATAAAAATACGCAAAAATAAAAACAAAAAATGTATATATATATATATATATATATATATATATATATATATATTTTATGTTCCTATATTTTATATATTCTATACTATGATGTTTTATGTTTTATGATTGATAACATCACCAACTTTACAAATCCCTGTGATCTAATGATATATATATATATATATATATATATATATATATATATGCGTGTTTGGAAATAAACATGAATGTATACAACAACATAAACGATATCTATATGTACATGCAGCTAAAGCATACCATATATTTGTTTAATCAAGTTGACATTTAAAACTTTAAAATATGATATGATTAAAATATATTTTGTGTAATCATTATAATATATAATGATTTCCAAAAAATAGAGAAATTATATGTTTATGTATATACAATTGTATAGTTACATTTCATTCAACATTTTAAATACTAACAAATTTTAAAAGTAACATTCCATAAATTATTTGATATTTATTAAGATATTCAATAATATATGTTAAAAGAATACATTTTTTTTAAAAAACGATAAAATTCATGAATTTATGAATTGATAAATTTTTATTATTTTATTTATTAATTTATTTTTATTTCTGTTTTTATATATGTATTTATGTTTTTTATATATTTTATATGATAGACATTTATGCATATATGTGTCCACATGTATACATTCATAAATGTGATAGTGTTCAATCTCGCCGTTTGTTCTTACACATGGGTTCGGAGCCGATCCTCGGCTCCGTGTCGGCCGCTTGCAAGCTCTGCATCGAGAAGAAGAAGCTCGAGACAATCTAATACCCACAATCCCCCTCTGCCTTTACCTCAGATCTAGTTTGCCGCTGCTGCGTTCGCATCGCTGGGAGCTAGCTCGAGCATCTTGAGATAAGATATAACTTTTTTTTGTTATATTTTATTGGAAAATTTGTTCTAATAGTAATTTTTGATATACTGAGTGTATGTGTGTATGAGTAGGTTGAATTCTCGGTACAGTTAAGTTATTAATTGGTTAGAGTTTTTCGGGGCCTACCAACCCTACTTAAATTTGACAACCGGACTTGACATTTAAATCGGATTTGACTTTTTTTCACCGGATTTGACTCTTATACTGGACTTGACTCTTATCTTACTTGTAAAATGTCTGATAAAGTGAAATCAGGTTTTAAGCGTTGTCAGTGTGGCCAAAAAATGTCAGTGACTGGCAACCATAGTTCCTGTGTCTACTGCCTTGGCCCTCTCCACTTACAAGAGGACTGTTCAATCTGTCACTCTTTTAGTGGGAGGGTCATGACAGATAGGCGCAGGAAACTCATGGACAGAGGATTATTAAAACCTTCTTTTCAGGAGGCTCTGGATGCTTCTGACCAGGCATCGAAATCCTCGAAGGAATCGAAGACGTCAGAGCCCAAGTCATCGGCTCTGAGCTCTTCGAGTAAAGTTAGATCACCGGTTCCACAGACTTCGGGGCCGAGTGTTCAACTGGTGTCGGTTCCTGAGCCTCGAGTCTTGGAACCGGTGATGGAGCTCCCTCCATCGACTTTATTGAGGTCGGCTCCGTCTTCGGTTCCTTCGACCCGTTCTTCTTCCAAACTCTCCGATGTCGATGTGGATCGTGTGGTGCAGAAGTTATTGGAGCATTCGGCCCTGTCCAAACTTATTTCAGTTTCCACCCAGTTGGTGTCGAAACTTGAAGGCCTCCCATTGTCTCCATCCATTCCTCCTCCGAGACCTGTCCAGTCTTTGGAGCCGGAAGAGGTTGATCTTCTGATTGTGGAGCCCTCAGGTCCAGAACCGTCCTTTCTCGGTCTGTTCCTCTCACCTCGACTCCGGACCGTACCGAGTCTCGGAGCCGACGATCTGTCCTTGGTTCCGGGGCCGAGTCGAACCGACGCTTCGGTTCCGACTCTTCCCTCGGGCCTCAAGCGGATCGATTCGGCTCCGTCCTCGGGTCGATGCCTTCGTGCCTGTTTCGGGATTCTTCCCATTTCTTCGAACCAGGAGATTCTTCGATTCGGGACCCGGGGCGTTCGACCTAATGAGGAAGGTGTTGTCTACCCAGACAACCACATCAGTGGAAGCAACCTCTCCTCCCCATAAAGGGCCGTTATCCTCCTCTGCACCCACGGCCACATCCAAGCGCCGAGCACCAGTGTCTCAGCCACCCCTGGAGGGTGCCCCTCTTCCTCGGAGGCTTCTTCGGATGCTCCCCACGAAGAAGTCCCTAGGAAAAGATTGTGTAAGAGGAGACACTTGGATTCTCCACAAGAATCCTTGACATCCGATACTGACTTAGATGAGTCAGAAGGGTCCCCTAAGTCACCTTCAGAAGATGTCTCTTTTCGGACATATTGGAGATCCTGAAACAGAGAGGTGACTGGCACTCCCTTCCCTTCTGAGGATGAGTCAGTTTTGCTGAAGGCATTCGGTGCTCGCCCTTCTTCCTCCTGGGTCACTCCGCCCTTCGAATTAATGGAACTTATTGCTCGAAGGGTGTGGGAGGCTCCTGACACAGTGGAACCAGTCCCAAGGAAACCCAATAAGTATATCACTGCACCTCAGGACAAGACCTACTTAACAAAAGGAGTTCCAGTGGACGCTATGGTGGTGGCAGCGGCCATGAAAAAGGAGATGTCGGAATCTTCCTCATCTGTCCATCCCCCTAATAAAGATTCTAGGACTATGGACAGGTACGGGATGCGCATTTTTAGTTCAGCGGCTTTTTCCATGCGATCCCTGAACTATTTGACCCATTTTACACGACTACAGAGGGATCTAGTCAAAGAGTTGGGAGATACCCTCCAGGGTACTACAGATGCTGCTGTCTCAGAGAAAGTGACAGCACAACTTAATACCCTTACATCCATTGTGAACTCGTCCATGAGGCTGATTTCTTACGCAGCCGAAGGTTCGAGTAGGGCAGCAGCTTCAGCGATTGCTCTTCGCAGACAATCCTGGATGCGCTTATGTTCATTTGCGGAAGCCTTCAAGTCTTCCTTTACTAACGCCCCATTTGACGGTGCCACTCTCTTTGGCCCCAAAGTAAAGGAGACCCTTACCCGGTGTGAACAGGAGGGAAAGACTCTGTCTGCTGTCGGAGTCCGTTTTTCCACCCCAACCAGACCGTACCCCAAAGGGCAACGTGGTGGAAAATGTGGTTTCGAAAACCCCAAGGATCTTTCCCAGGCACACAGGGTGATGCCCCTTCTAGAGGCAGAGGAGGGGGCAGAGGTGGAAGATGCCGCCCTGGCGGCAGAGGGGGTCCGCAGCATCAAGGTGACAGGGATACACTCCCTGGTAAACCTTTCCAGCACTCCTGAGAGGAGGCCCGACTGTCCTGCTCTGGAGGCAGTCGGGGGTCGCTAGCTTTATACCCTCAGGCCTGGCAAAACATAACTACAGACAAGTGGGTAAAAGCGTGGTTACCAGAGGTTACAACATACCCTTTCTATCCCATCCCATTCCAAAGAAAAGACTCCCAGATGTACCGCCCCATCTGCGAGAGCCAGCAGCTATAGAAATTTCAAAGCTGCTAGAAAGAGTCATCCAACCAGTCCCAGCGGACCAGCAAGGATTCGGGACTTACTCAAGGTTCTTTTAGTTCCAAAGAAAACAGGGGACTGGAGGCCCATTCTGGACCTAAGCGACCTCAATACCTTCGTCAAGAAAGAAAAGTTCGAATGGTCACGCTCAATCGATCCTTCCATTCTTACAGAAGGACGACTGGATGTGCTCAATAGATCTGGAGGATGCGTACTACCACATCAAAATGGCCAGGGCATCCAGAGATCATTTGCGCTTCCGGCTGAGGCCAGTCACTTTCAATTTCGACCCCTGCCCTTTGGTCACAGCTCAGCACCCAGGGTCTGCACCAAATGCATGGCAGTGGTAGCGCCTCACTTGAGACGCCAAGGATTCCAGGTGTTGCCGTATCTGGACGACTGGCTCCTTTCTGCCACCACCCAGCCAACTACTACAGGCCAGAGACTATACTCTTCAACTGTGTGTTCACCTAGGAATTTCCGTAAACTTCGGAAAATCCTTACTTCAGCCATCACAGAGTATCTTGTTCATAGGAGCGGAATTAAACACACGCCAGTTAATTCTAAGACTTCCTCCAGAAAGGATACTTTC
This sequence comes from Protopterus annectens, assembly GCF_019279795.1. Classification (NCBI taxonomy): domain Eukaryota; kingdom Metazoa; phylum Chordata; order Ceratodontiformes; family Protopteridae; genus Protopterus; species Protopterus annectens. The sequence goes on along the minus strand of NC_056735.1, from coordinate 1,478,628,265 downwards.
ACTTCAGACTCACATCGTCTTCTTCTCTTGTCCAGGAAATCCCCAGCAAAACTGGTACTGAAGGTTTTGGGACTCATGTCAGCTTCTCTTATTGCAATACCCTTGGGAAGGCTGCACATGAGAGTCCTACAATGGCTACTGTTTGCACAATGGTCGTTCCAACAACTACCTCTAACACACGAGATTCTTATAATGAACACATGCAAAACACACCTAAAATGGTGGCTACAAACGTGCAACCTTTCCAAGGGGAGACCATTTGTGATACCCACGCCTACAGTTACGGTGACCACGGACGCTTCCCTGATAGGGTGGGGGGGGCATCTTTCAGGGACAGACAGTCCAAGGTGAATGGACCAATTTGGAGTACAATCTGCACATCAATGTTCTAGAGTTGAGGGCAGTGTTTCTAGCGTTGCAACACTTTGCTCCCCTTCTTCCTCTGGGAACTATTGCAGTTCAGACGGACAACATGTCGGTAGTCTGGTACATAAACAAGCAAGGGGGAACCAAGTCCTATCAGCTATGCAGAGAGGCCATGAGAATCTGGCAATGGGCGGAGTCCACGGGTCGCTTTCTAATAGCAACGCACATCCCGGGGTCATCCAACGTCATAGCCGACAGGCTGAGCAGAGCAATTCTGTTACCGCATGAGTGGTCCCTAAAACAGTCAGTTGCGAAAAGATTTTTCGCGTGGGGCCAGCCTTCCTGCGATCTGTTTGCGTCTCCAATGAACGCCAAATGCAGGAGCTACTTTGCCCTATTACCCTCCAGGGAAGTCCCCAGGGACGCACTGATTCACGATTGGCCCCGGGACTCCTGCACGCATTTCCTCCATTTCCCCTGATATCAAAGTTTCTCCAGAAAGCCAGAAACCTACACAGGACAATAATCCTCATTGCCCCATTCTGGCCTCGTCAAATTTGGTTTCCCTGCCTGAAGACACACTGCATTCGGGGACCCTGGATCCTGGACCCAGAGCCAGATCTATTGACTCACTCGTCAGGGGCTCCCCATCCCGCGCTCTTGTCCCTCCATCTAGCAGTTTGGCTGCTCCAATTCCCAACTTAGCCAGGTCTGATCTTCTTTCGCCCGCAGTTCAGAATATATTGGTGGCTTCTCATAAAGCTTCCACTACTAAAACATATTCTAGTAAATGGAAGCGATTTGTATTCTGGGTGAATACACAGCAATTGGATCCTTTTATAGCTCCTTTGAATAAAATATTAGAGTTTTTAACAGACTTGTTCCATCAGGGTGCATCTCCTGCCACATTAAGAGTTCAATTGGCTGCCATTTCTAATTTCCATGTGGAAGAATGTGGGGCTCCTGTTATGGCCCACAGACTTTGTAAAGCCTTTTAAAAGGAGTTTTCATATTAGACCACCAATTAGATCTCCTACGTCACCTTGGAGTCTAAACTTGTTGTTATCTAAATTAATATTGCCCCCCTTTGAACCAGCCTCCTCTTGCCCATTGAAATCTTTGTCTTGGAAGACTCTCTTTTTGGTAGCCATTACATCCGCTAGGCGAGTATCTGAACTTCAAGCTCTCTCCATTAAGCACCCTTATTTGATCTTTCACTCTGACAGAGTTTCTCTTCGAACTAATTCATCCTTCCTCCCTAAAGTTTGTTCTATTAATAATATTAATCAGTCCATTGAATTACCCACTTTCTTCAACAAAATGGAGTATATGTTGCACAAATTAGATGTTCACAGACAGCTGAGGTTTTACTTGGATAGAACAAAAGATCACAGGAAAACTGATCAACTTTTTGTGGCCTTTGCTGATAACAGGAAAGGATTAGCGGTTACCAAAAGAACTCTTTCTAAGTGGTTAACGGATTGTGTAATCTATGTCTATGATTCTTCAAATCAAACTCTTTTGCACAAACCCAAAGGACATTCCACAAGGTCAATGTCTACATCCCTGGCTCATGCAGCCCGCCTACCACTAGACGCTATTTGTGCGGCTGCTACTTGGTCTAAGCCACATACATTCATTTCTCATTATAAGGTAGACAAGGTTTCTAGGGACAGGGCAACCTTTGGTTCTACTGTGCTCAAGAACGTCCTTCCGTGAGTTCCTCAGGAACAAGGAGCTAGGGACGCTACCCATGTGTAAGAACAAACGAGATTGAACACTATCAGATATAGAAGTTATGTCCTTACCATAACGTTCCATGTGGAGTGTTCATCTCGCCTTTGTTCTTACATTCCCACCCTCCCGCCCTTAGGAAGAACGTTCACTTTTTGGTGCCTGGCCTGGGGCATTCTGCTTCTGCTTTGCAGTTGTTGTGTACATAGTTGACATGTATATATATGTGTATGTGTCTATATATATATATATATATATATATATATATATATATATATATATATATATAGACTCTTAGTTCTGTGCATATGTGATGTAAGCATGAGTGGGCTCTCTCTAGAGACTGGTTTGCTTGCAAACTAGATCTGAGGTAAAGGCAGAGGGGGATTGTGGGTATTAGATTGTCTCGAGCTTCTTCTTCTCGATGCAGAGCTTGCAAGCGGCCGACACGGAGCCGAGGATCGGCTCCGAACCCATGTGTAAGAACAAAGGCGAGATGAACACTCCACATGGAACGTTATGGTAAGGACATAACTTCTATTTTCGTGAACTGATCAATTGATGAACTATGCATATTCATTTACGTCTCAGATTCCTGGGCTTATTTATGATTCTTTTTATAGAAATTAATTATGATAATAATAAAAATGATAAAAAAAAATTATTATTATTATTATTTATGAAAAATGTATTAATTGTCGAAGCTAATGTTTATGTGAGTTATTTGTTATTTTTTAAAAAACAATTTATATAAGAGCCTATCTTTCCAAACTTTTCAACCTCAACAAACACATTATTGAGCATTTATCATTTAAACCTGGATTTACAAAGGCATTTAGTCTTAATTGCCAAATCAACTCCATTTTCTCTAATATTAAGGTTGATGGCCCTCCTCTGTTGTCTTGTGGGGTCTGCTGTATTATTTTAAATTTGAATTTATGCTGTGGATGCATTATGGTGTGCATTGCCAAGGCATTGTCCTCTCTTTTCTGTGATATGCTTCTTAGGTGTTCAGATATTCTATCCCTTAATCTTCTATCTGTTTTATCTATATAAAAAGAGGGACATGCTTGGCATTTTGCAACATAAACTACACCCCTGGTATTGCAATTAAAACTGCCCTTTAACCAAATTGGAAAGGAGTTGATAACTATATTACTGCCTTCATCTATTATGTAACAATAAGGGCAACACCCACATTATTTCATACCTATGCTTCGATTGCTACATTTTCTTTTCCTTTGAAATATTTCTTTATAACTGATGCCCTTTTTCCAAATCACTTTTGGTATATAATTGAAAACGGTGTTCAATTCCATTTCATCTTTTAATAAAGACCAATTTTTAAAAATTATTTCTTTTATACCCACATGGTTAGATGAAAAGCTCATGATAACACGCTGACTCAAATTGATTTTGAGTGTGTACAGATACAAGCTGATCCAAATCCAGGTCACTTATATTGGGCTCTTTATTAGTGGTATCTGCATTAATGTTGAGTATTGGTTCATAAATGCCATTCATTCTTTTCAATGTTACTTCTTGGATTAAATCCTCTATTAATTGGATAGGATAAGCTCTACTTAGAAACGTTTTCAGCAATATATAAGACTCCATGGAAACCTTAAAGCTGTAACTGACAAGTGTGTGAATTGCAGTTCAAGTACTGCCATGTTAAACATCGTCATAACCTAAGCCACACACTCTATGTGTGTCGTAAAATATTCTAAATCGTCCAATAAAGCATCACAATCTAATTAAAATATAAAAGCAAATTAAAATGCATTTGGAAGTATTTACAGATTTTTGATAATGCTAGCATGTGTGTTGGCAACACTACTATCTAGCGTGCACAATAGTAAAAGCTCATACATCCGTGCATATAATCCAACTAAATAATGAATGATAGTTCTTCTAATCCTGTTAAAAAAAATAGAGTGTGTGCGTACAACAACCACCAGACAAGTATATTCAAACATAAATACATATATAAAAACAGAAATAAAAATAAATTAATAAATAAAATAATAAAAATTTATCAATTCATAAATTCATGAATTTTATCGTTTTTTAAAAAAATTTATTCTTTTAACATATATAATTGAATATCTTAATAAATATCTAATAATTTATGGAATGTTACTTTTAAAATTTGTTAGTATTTAAAATGTTGAATGAAATGTACAATTGTATATACATAAACATATAATTTGTCTATTTTTTGGAAATCATTATATATTATAATGATTACACAAAATATATTTTAATCATATCATATTTTAAAGTTTTAAATGTCAACTTGATTAAACAAATATATGGTATGCTTTAGCTGCATGTACATATAGATATCGTTTATGTTGTTGTATACATTCATGTTTATTTCCAAACACGCATATATACATATATATATATATATATATATATATATATATATATATATATATATATATATCATTAGATCACAGGGATTTGTAAAGTTGGTGATGTTATCAATCATAAAACATAAAACATAAAACATCATAGTATACAATATATAAAATATAGAACATAAAATATATATATATATATATATATATATATATATATATATACATTTTGTTTTTATTTTTGCATATTTTTATTTGTTCATTTTTGCGTACCTTTAATTGTTTATATACACATATCACTAGATTGTCAGGGATATGTAAAGCTGGTCATATCATATCAACTTTCTTGATTTTTTATTAACTCTTATTCATATTATAGTAATATGTAATGCTGTCCATGTGAAAATGATTGTTCCCAGTCTCTTATTTTAGGATATATATGTCTTTAAGAAGTAAAGCAATTGTGAGACTTGGCGCGCTTTTTTGAAACTATGTATAAAAACCAGTCTTAGAATTTTTTAGATTGTATGAGTTTCTGAGGAAGTCCCGTACTCAAACGGGACGAAAAACGTATTTCTATTGTTAAGCGTTTAAAGAAGTAATAAAGTATCCAATTACGGTGTTTTGCAGTCCAGCCGTGGAATTCTTTTTTCATTCGTTTGGAGATTACAAGTGTTTTTGTCATTTTTAATCTGATCACGGTTTAAGCCTGTTGATACATTTTACTTGACCATGCAAGTGTGAGCTTGTGTGTTGCTCTAGGCAGATATTGTGTCACTGCACTACCCTGACTGTGATAACATAACTGCCTATTTACTTGGCATGTAATGTCAGTATTTATGTCATGACCCGGGACATCTGTAAATGAGTTGTGATCCTAAATTATAAAAATAAATAATGAAGTAAAAGTACACCATTTCAGACAATCCTCAGGTGAACTTGAGGCTTTGGGGTCACCATTATATACAGACTGTGTACATGAGATATGTACTTGTAAAGTTAGGTAAATATTTTAATAAAGGGTTAGATCTACTGTGTGAGTGGGTGTATACTTTTCCTGAAGTCCAAGTTCTTTTAAGCAGAACTATACCTTGTCTGTTTTGAATTTCTTTATAAATACAGTGAATAATGTCACAAAAAAATGTATTTGGAGCATTTCTCCCTGGGCCTACGCTGAAAATTGGCTCCGTTCCAAGTTGGACTTTCCCGGTAAACAAATGTTAAATAAATAAATAGTAGTTTTTGATTACCTATAAAGAGTGCCAAAAGCAGTAGTATAGAGAAGGCAAGAGCCAGTCGATTGATCCAGAAGGGTGGAACTTTGGGTAGGAAGGTTAAAGCTGGCAGGCCCACACCTTAGCTGGATTTTACTAATGCATTCTGACAAGTTTGCAGAATTAAAAATGAGAGAGAGCGAGACAGAGAGAGAAGATGGATAAGAGAGGGTAGATTTGAGCAGAATGGCAACAAACTGGTGAACAGTGAAGGAGCTCTCTCTTCCGTACCCCAAAGGCTTGCTTTTAGTAGATAAGTATTTATACATGATTAATGACTGCAGATTAATGATTGCAGAGAAGCTGACTTAGACAGTACCAAGGCTGACAAAAAAAAAAGGAGCTGTCATGAATGGGAGGGCATCCCATCTCAAGTGTGTAATCTGTCACTTGAGTACAGCAGCCCCTGTACAGAAGAGATATGCACATCCAGGCAATCTCGGCTTCCCCCCCTGCCATGATCATAATGAAAAACTGCATCCCCTCTCAGTTACTGTGAATTTATAAGTAATGATTTATTTTTTCCCTCCCAGTCTTGCAAATTTTATAAGTAAGTGCATTTACTTGAAAGTTTTGTATCCCACTTCTAATCACACTTTTTTAAATATGATCACCGTTTGATATTACATTAGACTTGTAACTGCAAACTCCAAAATAGTGAGACTGAGTGAAAATGCAGCCTTGTATATACCAAGTCCAAGATTACCATTTCTCAGAGTACATGGCAATCCCATAGTTGGTGTATATATGTTCTGAGGGTGTAGAGGGGCTTGCCCCTCTATAAAATAACTTTAAACAGACAACAGTGATGTTTGATATTTGTTGTTCTCCTGCATTTTCATCCTTTTTTTTTGTAATTTCAGGACAGGCACTTTTGAGTCTCAGACTTAACAGTAGAGAGTTGTTTAATAATTACCTTTAACATGATTTATATAGCAGCCTACCACCAAGTAGTTGTCTCAATTTTTATAGCTTGCATCTGGATGACGATCTAGTTACTTCCCTACTTCTGATTATGTTAGCCTTGTAACAGACTGTCATAGAGTATGTAGTCCTTGAACCCTTCTGACTTACAGTAATTACCCCTCCCCTCATACACATGCTAACTTACATGTATCATTCTGACCCTGCATAAATGAAGTCTTTGACCACCAGCTCTCTTTGTGCATATTTGTTCATTTGGGCAGTTTGTGGCCAGCCGTGGTAGTTTGTAAAGTGCTTTGTGTAGCCCATGCAGTTGCTCATGGGCAGATAACGAAGGCACATTTAGTGCTAGTATTATGTACCCATTGCTTATGACCTTTTTAAACTGTGTTATTACACAGTGCATTCATGTTTTAGATACTGTGCTACATTGTAAAAAAATGGCTTTTGTCCAAATGTACTGAGCTTTCTGTCTTGATTGACACTTCCTTATATTTAAACTCTTAAGTAGAGCTGCAGGTAGCCAGTGCAATGAGGGTCTTTTAGCTTCAGACTGCCACTTTAAAGCTCTACCTAGGACACTTTGGGTCCATTGTCTTATTGTGTCACATTAACTTAGACACCATATCACAATCCATTCATGTGCGCACTAACTGTGCAGCATTAAAGAAAATAATGCTAGGTAATCAGTGTTCCACAGTAGTAGGCCATGGGGGGAGGTATCCTGATAATACTGTGTATCTCAATGGATCATTGGAAAATGTCTGCTAACTTGTATAAAAGGTAATAACAGCTGGCTGAATATGACTGTGTAAGTAACTTTAGAAAATTATTAAATATAAAGCAGCATTGCAAACATAATTTTTGCAATGGGAACTGATAAGGTTTTCATTTCTGAAGTACTTCAGTTTGTTGAGAGACTGATTGATTAGGGGGCATCTCAGAGGAGCTGTTATTACGCCCAGTGGCACGAAAACAGAGAGACTACTGCACTATCCTGTTAATTAAAAGAAAGTACATCGCTCAGGTGCAGCTTCCCACTGAGATGACTCCAGTATTGTAAATAAGACCATCGGAGCCAAATTTATTGAATTTATGTGAAATGTAAGTTATTACTCATCAACATCTGAAAGGAGAACAATGCACTAAACGTCCCAGGAAAAAAGTTTCAGCTATAAATTCAAACAGCTCAGTATATTACTGAAAATATTCCACTTGCTGTATCGTCTCATTTACCTTTTATCTTTTTATAAAGAGTGGTGCTGTTTAAACATAAGTCTGAAATTAGACTCTGAAAGCAGCTGACAATAAGCACTGGAAAAATGGTCTCATTTGTAGTTAGATTTTTATGATACAAGGAAACACTAGGCCTTGTTTTACATGGCATTGAAATCACAGTCATCACTTCAGTGGGCTTTGGTTCAAATGTGCAGATGCTTCATTGCATACAGAGACAGAGGAGGCCTTAATGAGGGCTTCACAAAGCCCAAAGCTCTCATCAAATGCAGTGTTCTACAGGATATCATTATAAAACATGGATGCATGTTTTAACCATTTATAAAATTTAGCACAGAGTTACGTTTAACTGAGGCAGATCTGGGGGATGCTTCTAAAGAGACCCTATAACCTCTATGTTGATCCTTAGATACATGAAAGGGAGACTAAGGCTACGCTTTATAGAGAACAGCGCAGCAGAGCAGCACAGCGTGGACTGCTGTTCTGAGTTGTACTGCTGTGCTATTGAGCAGTTCAAAGTCATACACATTCCCACAAGCACAATGTCTCATTAATTAAGAAAATGCATGACTGTTAATGTTTTACGTTGCTTAGTTGAGCACCATGCCATAGCACAGGGCACATAGAACACACAGGCACAGACTCCCACTCCACTTTCCAGCAGAGGTATCTGCAGACCATGAGACTTGTTGAGATGGTATCATCCAGAAATACTCTGCGTACAAAGGGAAGTTCTACTGTCGACACACACACATACATACATGTCTATCATACTGTACTTGCCTTGGATTCTGTCAGTCAAAGAAGCCTAAGTAGAGTAGAACTGCATTTCTAATTGTGACTGTTCTGAAACCAGCCACTTTGTCTGATAGCAAAAATCCCACAGATAACACACCCTTCACAGACACTCTGACATTTGACTGCAAACACACACACACACACACACACACACACTGTCTCTCACTCTCACCCACACATCCAGTACCTGCACACCCTGCAACCACCATATTCCCAGTTTAACCACCCACAGGTTTTATCAGCCAGTGGTTATCCAACATAGAGTTACGTATATGTACCGCCAATAAGCTTTCTTCCCATACACTCACAGACCCAGAAAAACACTGACCCCATACCCATGTCCATATACCATACCTCTTAACCTCTCAACACAAAAAGTCTGGACAAAGCCAAAAATAATGGGGGGACAAAGCCCCAAAATAGGGACAAATTTTAAATATTGCTCTTATAAACTTAGAAAGCTGCTAGAATAAAAGGTTTTGTGTTACCATGCATTTTATGAAGGATATGGATTCTGAAACTCAAATGCCTGTCATTATTTAGTGAATTCAGTCCTAACTGACTTGCCACAAAAGTCAGAAAACCACAAATTTTATGGGAAACAGACCAAATGTAGGAGGTGAAAATCTGGACAGTTGAGAGGAATGCCATACACATGGACAAACAGACGCACTCTGTCCCATACACACATTTTCTGCTACTTTGCAGGGTTGGCATTCTGCACAGAATAAATCTCCCCAACTATCTTGCATACATCCCTTCCTTTTTCAGTGCATAGGTACATGCTGCTAGCTAGCAATGTATGCATATGCATTTTTTGCATCACTGATCAGGGTAACTTGTGACTGTAGAGCAATTTAAACAGCAGAAGGGCACTATGAAACACCAGATATCAAGAGGTGAAAGTATTTGACCTCTTGATATAAAGTTAGTATTTTTATCTTTTGATATCTGGTGCTTCATAGTGCCCTTTTGCTGTTTTTGTTGGTTTACTACACTTGTGTGCGTTCGTTTGGACCCTGTTTTCCTGCACTGTCTGTTGGTTTTGACTATAGAGGGTATGAGTCCCTGTGATGAAGTCTTGGGAATGGTCAAGACGAAAGTGCTCAGTTTGCTTTAACTTTTAACTTTTGAGAGTTGTATTGTAAACATAATACTGATTCTGCTAGGCCAGTGTCTAATTCTTTAAGCTTTCCTTAAACATGCTTCTTTAGATTGTTTGTGCTGCCACAACATCGATTTCGATTCACACTTTTGCAAGACTCTAAGTTGGATTTGTTCTTGGTGTCTGGATCATCAGCCTTTGAAGCTACTATTGTCAGGAATATACTGCCATGATGTTCCCCAGGAGGAAGAGCCTGGGACTCTGGCCTAGATGTTGAAGTTAATGGACTAGCTGCAACAGTAGATCTTTATTAATGTCCTTCCATTTCACTTTTGCAATATGCATAACACTGGGGATCCCCTGCCTAGGGCAGCCTGATGTGTGGCCAGTATACCAGAGGCTTAGGTTGCTTTAAGGTACGCCATATGTCACGTGTGTTCCTGATGGAGCTTAGGGCATAAAGGTGACATCTGGATGTACCATCCTCAGAACTTATTTGCCGCCAGTCCAAACACCATGTCTTGATCATCACTCTGAATGCCTTCGTTCCATTGCTGGTTTTACCAAGCCATTGAAGATAAGTGCCACTTTTGGGGTTCCTTTTTTACTTTTTTTTGTTGCTTGTGGGGTTTCATGTTGTCCAGGAAGGGTAAATGCCAGTGTGGGAGACAGAGTCCTCATAAAGACCACCACAAAGAGTGTCTGTTTTGTCTTGGCACTTTACACGGTCATACATCCTATTCCATTTGTCAGACCTTTGTACATAAAACTTTGCTTAGTCGACTTTCTTCTTTGGTGCTATATCTTGGGAATCAATGTCTTAAACTTCTTGCAAAAAATAAGATGGAGGGAACTTCCCAAATTGAGGGACAGCCATTAGGGAAGAAGAAGGCCAAGAACCCTGGCCAGAATATTCAGCTGTTCAGTCTCCGCCGGACATCTCTCCCAAGGTGAGTGAATGCCCAGAGGTTCGCATGGCTTTGTTGTCGGATTCTTCTGCCATGACCGAGTTGAAAGCCATCTGGGATCTGACTTTACGCATGTCCAAGGAGGCTTTTCAGATGTGTTTCGGACATTCAGAAGGAACTATGGTTAATCATTTCTGAAGAGCCTAGTGGTGTTCCTCAGATTTTAGTCAGCAAAAAAATCCCTACTTCCATTACTGAATGGCATCCTGGGTCAGAGCCTTCCAAGTTTTATAAGGCAGATGTCCCATTAAAGAAAAAACAAAAAAAAAAAAAAAAAACACATTTCTCCTGCACCAAAGGATCCACAGAGTGAGTGGCATGCTGTCACTCAGGGTTTGTTTAGTGCTTTGATTGTCTTGAAATCTTCACAGGGTGTTTCTGTTCCTGCTTCCCCTTGGTCCTCTACTCCCCTTAAAATACCAGGGAACAGGATTCCTCTAATGAGGAGTTGAATTCAGATGAGGAATCACTTGCTTACTCTTCTCATATTCCTTCTCCTTTGGACTATGAGTCAGAGGAAGAGGAATCTACTAGTCCTGATACTTGTTTGAAGAGGTTTATTTTCAGAACACAATCTCCAGGATGATGATGGAGTTTTTTAAATGTGATTGTGCTTAAGTCTCTGAGATTCATAAGAGGTACTCTGAGTAGTTGCAGATGCAATTTCCTAAACCTTCTGTTGTTCCTCCTGTTTTACCTGCTTTGTTGGATGCATTTTGTAATGCCTCTAAAGCTCCAGATTCTCAGCCCGCTGCTTCCAAGAAACCTGATGAGTTTTATAAGGTGCCTGAGGACTGTACATTTTTGTACAAATGTCCTGCTGCTGACCCCTCAGTGGTGTCTGTAGCCTCTGACAAGCCCTCTCAATTGCTTCCTTCTCCCAAATTACTGCCTTCTGATAAAGATAGCAGAACTATGGAAAGGCTAGGTAAGAAGGTGTACACCTCAGCCACTTTGGTTTTTAGGGATAAGTATCAGACCTATATGTCCAGGTATTTGTTGGCTGTCTTATCCCCAGCTTGTCTGGTTATATCTGATCTTCCAGACCCTGAGGATAAAACTTTTTGCTCATTCCCTGTTAGGGACTTCCTCCTAGGTGGCTCATCATTCCGTCAAGTGTAGGTATGATGCAGCAGATGCTTCGTCTAGAGCTGCTGTTTTTGGGACAGTGATGAAGAGGTATTCTTGGCTTTGGCTTCAACCTTTGCCTGATGATATCAAGGCTAAGTTGATGGATATCCCTCTTGATGATAAACACTTACTTGGTGAAGCTGCTGCAGATATGTTTAAGTCCCCTTCAGGATAAAGGAAAGGCTTCACAGGAACTCAAACGTGTTTGTTTCTCCTGTTCTTAAATTTCAGAAAAACTACCCAAATAAGCCAGCCTGTGTTCACAGGCAGTCTTGCCTTTCTCCTAAGGGCAAAAATGGTGGCAAGTGGGCTCCTCCTGCTAAGGGTACTCAGACTTCAGTGCCTCAGACATCTTCCTTTCCAGACAAACCAGGTGCTGTCTGACTATCCTATTCTTCCCAGCTACTTTCCTCTTTTGTTTTGCCTGTTTCTCTCTCTTCCTGTTTGGCTATAGATTACTCTGGATTTATGGGTTCTATCCATTATTTGTTAGGGGTATTTCATGATATGGAAAGCCCTTCCCCCTTTTATGGGTATTCTTCAGCTCCCTCGGGAACAGTTCTCCTTTTTCCCAGAGATGCTTCGAGATCTTTTGACTAAGGGTACTGTTCAAGAGGTGCCTGTTTCCCAAATGGGGAGGAAGTTTTACCCGAAGATATTTATAGTACCCAGAAAGGAGGGCACTTGGAGACCAATTCCAGACCTCTCTCATATAAACACTTTTCTGAAGGTGCCCATTTTCAGATGTTGCCGTGTCAGTCATTGTTCCCTCTTTTCCTTCCTCAGGCTTATATGGTGTCTCTGGATCTCAAGGATGCTTATCTCTTTATTCCAATCCATCCCCTTTTCAGGATGTTTTTACATTTCTCTGTTGCTTACTGGCATTTTCAGTTGTCTGCTTTTCCCTTTGTCCTTTCTACTGCCCCAAGGGTATTCACCAAATGCTTTGCTCCTGTGATTGCTTTTTGCAGGCTTCAGGGGATTCAACTATTTCCCTAAATGGACGACCTACTGTTTCAGGCATCATCTTCAGAGATGCTGTTGCAAAATCTCCATTTTGCCATTGCTCTTCTTCAGAGCCTCTCTGTCTCCTTCTCAAGGAAAATGTCTTTCTGGGTTGCAGGATTCAGACGGTGCCCTTGCTGGCATCCCTGCCTCCTCCCAAGGCCTTGATGCTCATCTCCTTCTTTCACACTCTTCTTCCTCCTCTGGCTTCCTTTACAGCCAAGGAGTTTCTAAGAGTTCTGGGTTTCATGGCATCCATCATACCTATGCTCCCTCTGGCCAAATTTCACATGAGGAAGTTTCAGTAGTTCGTGAAGTCAGTTTGGCTTCAGCATGTTCTTCCCCTAGAATTTTAATTCCTCTTCTACCTTGTCTCAAGAAGGAACTGCACTAGTGGATCCAGCAGTTGTCCTTAAATACAGGGCTCCCTTTTCATCCCCCTCTTCCCTCTCAGGATCTGTTCACAGATGGTTCAGACATGGGAAGGGGAGCAGCTTTTGGCTCCCTAAAGGTGCAGGAGGTCTGGTCTCCTCTTTAGGAAAAGGAGCACATCAATGTCAAAGAGATGAGAGCCCTTCTGCTGGCTCTTCAGGTTTTTCCATCCTCTTTTTCTCCCCAGGACCTGTTAAGGTGTTTACACACAACACGATAGTGATGTGGAATGTAAACAAACAGGGAGGAACATGATCTTATCCTCTCTGCTGGTTGGCACTCTGGTGTGGGATCTTTGTTGTCCATTATCAAGTGATTCTTCAGGCAGTTTACATTCCCCTCAGGTCAAATCTTTGTGGCAGACACTCTGAGTAGGTCCTTAACTAATTCCCACGAATGGATGCTTCACAGGGATGTGTTTCTGGACATTGTCCACCAGTGGGGTACTCCTCAGATCTATTTGCATCCCTTCTGAACAGACGACTTCCTGTATTTTCTGTCAGTGTCCCAGCTCCTGTGGTGTGAAAGGTGGATGCCCTCTCTTTTTCTTGGAAGGGGATGTTTCTTTATGCTTTTCCTCCCCGACCCCTCATTCCAAAAGTCCTGTTCAGAATTCAAAGAGACACCCCCAAAATCTTGTTGGTGGTTGCCTTTTGGCCAATACAGCATTGGTTCTCTCTTCTGTATTTAGCGAAGGTCAGTAGTCATCCCAAGTTACCTCACAGGATGGACCTCCACACACAGACAAGGGATCTGTCATCCATCCCCACCTGTCCACTCTTCAACTGACACTGTGGGTGATAGGATTTTAATTCCACATAGATAACTTTTTTCTGAGGATGTGCTTAGGGTCCTGCAGGAGGCCAGGAAACCCAGTACTAGGAAATCCTACTTATCCAATTGGAAGAGGTTTTCTGTTTGGTGTCTCTCTTTGTAACCTGAATCCACTTTCTGTGGATGCTCCTTTAGTTCTGTCTTATTTGTGTGAATTGCTCAGTGCTGTGTTGGCTTATCCTTTTTTTAAGGCCCACTTATCAGCTCTGTCTGCTTGTCTGCTTTTATCTACTCCTTTAGCTTCTAGATTTGAAGCTAAACGATTTCTTAAAATCATCGTTCATATTAGGACTCCCAGGAAGCTTGTTCCTCCTCCCTGCGATCTTAATTTTGTTTTGGAAAAATTGACTCTGGCTCCTTTTAAGCCTGCGATTTCAGCTTCCTTGCAACATTGCTCTTGGAAGACTATTCTTTTGTTTGGCCTTACCAATGTAGATGGCTTGTCCTCATTTTTTGATGTTTCATAAGGACAGGGTGTCCTTGCAAACTAATCCTTCTTTAATGCCCAAGGAGGTGTATGAGTTGTCCCTTAATCAGTTTATTAATTTGCCCACTTTTTTCCCTTCTCTGCAATCTGCTAGTGAGGAGTTGCTTCACACGTTGGATGTACATAGACAACTCAGATTTTATTTGGATAAGACTATTATGAAATCTGATCAGCTCTTTGTTTCTTTTCATCCCAGGTCCTTGGGATTTTCTGTATCCAAGCTGACTGTTTCTTCTTGGATCTCAAAAGCTAGTTCTTTTTCTTATTCTTTTCATGGTAACAGCCTTCCATAGTCTGTAAAGGTTATTTCTACTAGAGCTGTGGCTTCTTCTGGTACTTTTTTTCAAGGGTTTGGATTCTAACTGTATTCTTGAGGCAGCTACATGGACTTCTGTGCATAATTTTACAAACACTACAACTTGGATGGAATTTCCAGAGCTAGAGCTTGTTTAGCTAAGGCCATCCTTCATGGCTTCCTAGAGAGCTCTGCTGGTCTTTCCTCCTCCTCCCAAGTTTCTTCCTGAGCTTTGGCACCTCCCTAATGTTATGAATACTGCAACAGTGAAGTGGAAGGAAATAGTACAGTTGTGTAAAAGCTTACCGTAATGGAAGATGTCCTTTCGTCACTGTTGCAGCATTCACTCCCACCCTCCTCCCTCTGGATTTACTGGTTACCTCTTGGCTTTCCTTGGACTGGCTTTCCTACTGAAGTTTTGAGTTCTGAGGCTAGTATGTCCGGATGTCACCTTTATGCCCTATTTTATGCAAGGAGCATATGTGTGATGTACAGCATACCTTAAAGCAACCTAAGGCTTTGGTATACTGTCTGGATGTCAGTCTGCCCTAGGCAGGGGATCCCCAGTGTTATGAGCACTGCAACAGTGAAGAGAAGGACATCTACCGTTACAGTAAGATTTTATACAGCTCAACTTTCTTGTCCATCCATGTCAACAGTATCACCCGCTTTTCACCTGTTACTCAGAGATGAGGCCTGAAGGGCTACACCTAGATATTAAAAATTGTATTCCTTTTTGACAGAGATGTATAAGTATGTGCCTGCATACATGCTTGCTGTTCTGGGGCAGTTCAAAGATCTGGAAATGAGATGAGGTTTAGAACATTGCAGGAGTATGGAGAGGATTTATAGCCTGCAAACGTTTTACAGATACCAGTGACACCTAGCCGTAGATGTTGAGAAGGACAAACACGGAGCTTAAGGATCTGTCATTACAGTGAGTACATCACTTTAATTTGCAAGCCTTGTTTCTAGGGAGGCAGTATTGAGGACTCTAGTAGCAGATTTTATGTGGATGAGGAGATGGCAATGTCCTACACAGCCCACTGAGTTGGCAGTTAAGTATTATTCAGTACAGCACTGGTGGCAAACTTCCTAACCAGGTAAAATAAACAAATATGTCTTACAGCTGAGCTGTAACTTATTTCATAAGCAGGAGCATTTCATTTTTATGCAGGCATTGCATAGATTCAGAAGGAGTTATTAGCCAGCAGTTCCTATCCCACTAAAACAAGCAAGTATACCTAGCTGTAATCTGTGCCATTATATGCCACAATAGTTAATATCCGCTAAAGTATGTAATCCAATGTAACAACTGTCTGTTTATTTTACTGTGGAGCTTTTCTCCCCGGGCCTCCACTGAAAATGGACCCACGTCCAGTCGGACACTCCCGGTCAACAAATTTAAATAAATAAATAAATAATGTACAAGCAGCGCTCACATTCAGGAATGGACAATAATATGAGTGGGAGATGCCCTTTGTGAAATAATTCCTTTTGGTGAGTATTAAGTCATAGTCCAGACAGGGGATGCATATGCATTTTTAGCTCAGAGCATCAGGACTGTGCTTGGCACATGGTATTTGCCAAGATCCTTGCAGCAGCCCGTTAAGAGAGTCCTGAAGTGCAGACATCCAGCTGAAGCTGTGCCCTTTAAGGGGGAATTACTTTACCATCTCGCAACCCACTAGATAACTAAGGATGAAGTGTTCAAATTCCTTTGAGTTGTATAGCACCCTTCAGGAACTTTCAGAGGGCAACTTCAGATGTGCCCTACAGTCACAAAAAGCCAATGTAAGAGTGTTTAATCTTGCCGTTTGTTCTTACACACGGGTTCAGAGCCGATCCTCGGCTCCAAGTCGGCCGAATTGCAAAGCTCTGAATCTCAGAGAAGCTCGAGACCAGCCCATATCCCACAATCCTCCCTGCCATTACTCAGATCTTGTTTGCCGCTGCAACAGATCGGATCGAGGAGAGCTCGGACCAGATAGAGAATTGAGTTGTTGTTACTATTTTCAGATAAGATACTGATTTTTTTCTGATATTTCCTTATAGTTAGTAGTTTATTGTAGAAGTGCTGTGTGTGTGTGATATATATATATATATATATATATATATATATATATATATATATATATATATATATATACACATATACATACATATATATATATATATATATATATATATATATATATATATATATATATATATATATACACACACACACACACACATTTTTCTTCTTCAGGCACCCTTTGTGGCCTAACCCCTTTTCTTGGGTGTGGATTTTTTGTGAGTGTCTTCTGTATATAACCTTTTTCATATACATATATTGTTATAGGATTAGTATTTTTTCTTTTCTCATAGTTATTGTTATTATTATTGTACTATGCCAGAAAAAGCTAAATCTGGCTTTAAAAGATGTCAGTGTGGGCAGAAAATGTCCATTACTGACAATCATGCTTCCTGCGTCTACTGTCTTGGCCCTCTCCATCTCCAAGAGGATTGCTCTATTTGCCATTCTTTTAGTGGGAGGGTCATGACAGATAGACGCAGGAAGCTCATAGACAGAGGATTGCTGAAGTCTGCCTTTCAAGAGGCTTTGGACAAGTCGGATCAGGCTTCTAAATCCTCGAAGGGGTCGAAGATGTCTGAGCCCATGTCATCGGCTCCGAGTTCATCTTCTCGGGTTTGTTCGCCGGTTCCACAGATCTCGGGGCCGAGCGTCGAACATTTATCTTTTCCTGAGCCCCAGATCTTGGAACCGGTGTCGGAACTGCTACCACCGTCCATCCTTCGGTCGGTGCCATCTTCGGCTCCTTCGACCCGTTCTTCCAGACCCTTGTCTGACACAGATGTGGATCGTGTTGTGCAGAAACTCATGGAAAACACGGCCATTTCCAAGTTAATTGCAGTTTCCTCCCAGTTGGTGTCGAAACTAGAAGGCCTCCCCATATCTCCAACGGGTCCTCCTTTGAGACCCATCCAGATCTCGGAGCCGGGAGAAGATGACCTGATGATAGTGGAGCCCTCGGTGCCGAAACCGTCCATTGCACGATCGACACCTTTGACTTCGACTCCTTCTGAACCGTTAGGGGAGTTGCGGAGCCGACGGTCTTTGCTCGGTTCCGGGACCGAGAGTCATATTGACCTGTCGGTGCCGACTCTCCCTCTCGGGGCATCGGCACAGACTGGTTCGGCTCCGTCCTCGGGGTCGGAGCCCACAGCACCTGGTTCTGGTATGCTTCCATGCTCTTCGGAACCGGGGGAGCCCTCGGCCAGGGGTTCGGGGGCCTTTGACCTTATGAGGAAGGTATTGTCTGCACAGACAACCACATCATCATAGGAATCTTCTCCTTCCCCAAAAGGGCCACTTTCTGTTTCTGCTCCCATGATCCATCCCAAGCGTCGAGCCCAATTGACTCAGCCACCCCCAGAGGGTTCCCCCTGTTCCTTGGAGGCCTCACCAGAAGCCCCCTCTGATGAGGTCCCAAGGAAACGGTTGTGCAAGAGGAGGTACATAGATTCCCCACAGGAATCTCTAACGTCTGACACTGACTTGGATGAGGCAGAGGGGTCCCCCAAATCACCCTTGGAGAATGTGTCATTTGCAGACATCCTGGAGATCTTGAAACAGAGGGGTGATTGGCAGTCCCGAGCCCCCTCTGAGGACGAGTCGGTGCTGCTGAAGGCTTTTGGGGCTCAACCTTCTACCTCCTGGGTGATCCCGCCCTTCGATGAATTAATAGATTTGATTGCTCGAAGGGCGTGGGAGACACCTGACACAGTGGAACCAGTCCCTAGGAAACCAAACAAGTTCATCACTGCCCCCCAAGATAAATCTTATCTCACCAAAGGAGTCCCTGTCGACGCTATGGTGGTGGCGGTAGCCACAAAAAAGGAGATGTCTGAGTCTTCCTCATCTGTTCATCCTCCTAATAAGGATTCTAGGACTATGGACAGATATGGGAAGCGCATTTTTAGTTCAGCGACTTTTTCCATGCTTTCGCTAAACTACCTGACCCATTTCACACGTTTGCAGAGGGATCTCATCAAGGAGCTGACAGATACCCTCCAGGGTAACACAGATGCTGCTGTTTCAGAAAAGGTAACAGCACAAATTAACACCCTCACCTCCATAGTAAACTCATCCATGAGGCTCATCTTGTATGCAGCCGAGGGATCGAGTAGAGCTGCAGCTTCAGCGATTGCTCTTCGAAGACAATCATGGATGCGGCTGTGCTCCTTTGCGGAAGCCTTCAAGTCTTCCTTTGCCAATGCCCCTTTTGATGGTGCCACACTTTTTGGGCCCAAGGTTAAGGAGACTCTCACTCGGTGCGAGCAAGACGGAAAGACCCTGTCTCCTGTCGGGGTCCATTTTTCCGCTCCTACTAGACCGTACCCCAAAGGGCAACGAGGTGGAAAAATGTGGTTCCGTAAGAATCAGGGATCTTTCCAGACCACACAGAGTGATATTCCCTCCAGAGGCAGAGGAGGGGGTAGAAATGGAAGACACCGCCCCGGCGGCAGAGGGGGTCCGCATAACCAAGGCGACAGGGATTCCGTCCCTGGGAAGCCTTACCAGCACTCCTGAAGGGAGGGGCCCCGGCTGTCCTGCTCTGGAGGCAGTCGGGGGTCGCTTAGCTTTATACCCACTGGCCTGGCTAAACATTACTTCAGATTCTTGGGTAAAAAGCATTATAACCAGAGGGTACAAAATCCCCTTCATTTCAACACCACCTCTACAAAGAAAATTTCCAGACGTGCCACCCCGTCTGCGAAAGCTAGCAGCTGTAGAAATTTCAAAGCTGCTTGAAAACAGAGTCATCCAACCAGTCCCGGCGGACCAAAGAGAATTCGGAACTTACTCAAGGTTCTTTTTAGTTCCAAAAAAGACAGGGGACTGGAGACCAATCTTAGATCTCAGCCATCTCAACAACTTCGTGAAGAAGGAGAAGTTCCAGATGGTCACGCTTCAGTCGATCCTTCCATTCTTACAGAAGGACGATTGGATGTGCTCTATAGATCTCAAAGACGCGTACTACCACATCAAAATGGCCAGACTGTCCAGAGATCACCTGCGATTCCGGCTGGGGGCCAGTCACTTTCAGTTTCCAGCTCTGCCCTTTGGACTCACCTCAGCCCCCAGGGTGTTCACCAAATGCATGGCAATAGTTGCGGCTCACTTGAGACGACAAGGATTCCAGGTGTTTCCCTATCTGGACGACTGGCTCCTCACCGCCACCACCGAGCTTCGCCTATTGCAAGCCAGAGACTATACAATCGGCCTTTGTTCCCACTTAGGGATATCCATAAACTTCAAAAAGTCTTGCTTATCGCCCTCATGGTATATTTCCTTCATCGGAGCAGATCTAAATACACGATCGACACTACTGAAACTCCCCCCAGTAAGAGCTTCAACGCTCAAACAGCAGGTCCTTCTTCTTCTAGTCAGTAAGAAAGCCCCAGCCAAACTGGTGTTAAAAGTGTTGGTACTGATGGCAGCCGCACTAATTTCAGTCCCTCTGGGAAGGTTACACATGAGGATTCTTCAATGGCTGCTCTTTGCGCAGTGGTCGTTCCAACACCTACCCCTAGCGCACGAGATCAGGATAACAGAATCTTGCAGACGGGACCTCTCATGGTGGGTGCGCGATCAGAACCTCACTGTGGGTCGTCCGTTCATTCTATCCAGTCCAACAGCTACAATAACCACGGACGCTTCCCTGATAGGGTGGGAGGGCCTTTTTCAGGGAAGAACAGTCCAAGGAGAATGGTCCAGCACAGAGTACACTCTACATATAAATGTTCTGGAGTTGAGGGCGGTGTTCCTGGTGTTGCATCTCTTCCAAGCCCTCTTATCTCTAGGAACAGTAGCAGTTCAGACAGACAATATGTCTGTAGTCTGGTACATAAACAAACAAGGGGGAACCAGGTCTTACCCATTATGCAGAGAGGCCATGAGAATTTGGCAATGGGCAGAGTCCTCGGGTCGCTTTCTGATAGCAATGCACATCCCGGGGTCATCCAACGTCATTGCGGACAGGTTGAGCAGAGCCATCCTGTTGCCTCACGAGTGGTCCCTCAATTCACAGATGGCGGAAAAGATCTTCTGCAAATGGGGCCAGCCTTGCTGCGATCTGTTTGCTTCCCCGTTGAATGCAAAATGCAGAAGCTACTTTGCCCTTTTACCCCCTCCGGGGGATGTCCCCAGGGACGCACTGATACACGATTGGCCCTCGAGTCTCCTATATGCATTCCCACCAACTCCATTGATTCCCAGATTTCTACAGAAAGCCAGGAACCTGGAAAGGACTATAATACTCATAGCCCCATTCTGGCCTCGTCAAATATGGTTTCTCTTTCTTCGAGCTCATCAAATAGAGGAACCATGGATTCTGGACCCAGTACCAGATCTGCTGACAAATTTGTCGGGAGTTCCTCATTCGTCTCTACAGTCCCCTCAAACTAGCAGCTTGGCTGCTCCGCTTCCCTGCCTAGCCAGGTCTCATCTACTCCCTCCGGCAGTTCAACACATCCTGGTTGCTTCTCATAAAGCCTCTACTACTAAGCTCTATACGAGTAAGTGGAAACGCTTTGTATATTGGGCATCTAGTCAAAACTTAGATCCCTTGGTAGCTCCTCTACATAAAATTTTAGAATTCTTATCCATCCTTTTTCACGAAGGAGCTTCTACTTCCACTCTAAGAGTACAGTTGGCGGCCATATCAAACTTCCATGTTGGTGAGGGATGTTCTCCCATTATGTCTCACAGACTTTGTAAAGCCTTTTTGAAAGTAACCTTCCATCTTAGACCGCCTGTCAGAAAACCTTTCTTTCCATGGAGCCTGAATTTGCTGCTGTCGCAACTCATGTTGCCACCTTTTGAACCTGCTTCGTCATGCCCCCTAAAGTTCTTATCGTGGAAGACGCTGTTTCTCGTCGCCGTGACCTCAGCTCGTAGAGTTTCAGAGCTGCAGGCATTATCGGTCAGACCACCTTACTTGATATTCCATCCAGATAGGGTCTCTTTGCATACAAATCCATCTTTCCTTCCAAAAGTATGTTCAGTTACGAATATTAACCAGTCTATAGAACTCCCTACCTTTTTCAAAAACCATACTAACAAACTGGAGTATATATTGCACAAGTTGGATGTTCACAGGCAGTTAAGAGTTTATTTAGATAGGACCAAAGCTTTCAGGAAAACGGATCAGCTCTTCGTCGCTTTTGCAGACAATAAAAAGGGCATGGCAATTACTAAACGTACACTATCTAAATGGCTTGCTGACTGTATAACATTTGTATACTCTAAATCAAAGCAATCCTTACCAACCAAACCTAAGGCCCATTCTACCAGATCCGTTTCCACTTCTTTAGCTCATGCGGCTCGCTTGCCTTTGGACACTATTTGCACAGCAGCCACGTGGTCTAAACCACATACTTTCATCACTTATTATAGAGTGGACAAGGTCTCCAAGGATAGGACATCATTTGGTTCCTCTGTGCTTAGGAACGTTCTTCCATGAGTCACTCGGGGTCACGGAGCTAGGGACGCTACCCGTGTGTAAGAACAAACGGCGAGATTAAACACTCTTACGTAAAGAAGTTATGTCCTTACCATAACGTTCCATGTAGAGTGTTCATCTCGCCTTTGTTCTTACATTCCCTCCCTTTCCCCCCCATGTGTTTGGAAGAACTGGTAGGATTAGAGTCTGATTGACGTGTCTTGACCCTTTGCGGGTATATGCTCCCGTGTGTCATGGGATATATGCTTAGACCATTAGTTATTGCTATGGTGAGAGAGTGTCTCTGAATGGCTGAAGAGAATGTATGCTTCTAACACCGCAGGTGTTGGATCCTTTGGTCTGGTTTGTTTGCAAACTAGATCTGAGTAATGGCAGGGAGGATTGTGGGATATGGGCTGGTCTCGAGCTTCTCTGAAATTCAGAGCTTTGCATTTCGGCCGACTCGGAGCCGAGGATCGGCTCCGAACCCGTGTGCAAGAACAAAGGCGAGATGAGCACTCTACATGGAACGTTATGGTAAGGACATAACTTCTTTTTATGCACCAGTACCCACCCACTTGTCCCCTTGAAAATGTAATGCATCTTTGTCCTGGTTCCCTTTATATCTTCTCTTGCCCTGTGCATACATGTCTAGTAATTTAGTGTTTCTTCAGACTTCATTGTATCAGTTCTTGTTTGGTAACACTGTTGTATTTTTTGCCATTGCGCTCACTTGCCTGTCTCAGTATGGTTTCTAGAATTGGATTTCATTTTCTAGATGTGGCTTTACTAACAAAGTGTACAGTGGAATATACATGCATGTTTTATGCCAATGGAAGAAACCCTATGATTTGCTCAGCTTTCAAGAGTATTATTTATTTATTTATTTATTTCAGTTTGATTACTGGGGAGATCCACTGGGCTTGGGGGCCCGGGGAGAAAAGCTCCATGTGTTTAGTTGCATACAGTTACATACAATTTATAAAAGAAATTACATAAAAATTTGAATAAAAGTTACAATAAAAGTTTCAGAGACTATTGGCCTCCTGTTCATAACCTGTCTCTCCTGTCCGATCAAGGCCACGTCATTTGGCAGAGCAGTGGGCATACCCAGACGGAAATCCACTTACATAACCTAGGATGTGCATGACCATCCTCCCTTGCCTTTGGCTTTGCCATCAAACACCCGAAGTAAAAGAAAAAAATCCCAATAGTTCAAGGGGGAAAATCCTGGTGTAGGCAAGAAATCAGGATGTAATAATTAGGAATATAAGCTGAGTATATTAAAGAGGTTAGGTAGGTAAGTGAGGTTAGCCAGGAGAGAAGTGGGAGGATAGCTTCAGAGGTAAAGGCTGAGGAGTGCAGTTGCATTTCCTGTTTTGGTATAGATATGAATGAAGCTGTTTTTTGAAGATTTGGGTTGGTGTAGGTCCTAAGTGAGGAGGGCAGAGCATTCCATTTTTTGGCTAGGGTAAAGGATAAGAGCAGTTGACCTGCGGGGTGTTTAGGTTTTTGAACTGTGATCAGGTTTTGGTGAGAGGATCTAAGTGATCTAAGGGGGGTATAAGGCTGTAGAATATTAGAAAGAGCAGGGCAGTTTGAGGGGTGGAAGAATAATTTGTGGGCTGTTGAGATTTGGAGAAAGTCAAGGTGATTGGGGAGTTCCAGCCAGTTTAAGGAGTGGAGGGAGGTGCAATGATGAGAGGGGGATTTGGCATTTGTGGCAAATCTAGAGATTTTGTTGTAACATTGTTCCAAGTTGGAGGTAAGTGTAGAAGATAAATTAGTGAGGAGGGGAGCGCCGTAGAGGAGGGAGGGAAGAAGGAAAGTAGAGGCAAGTGTAAGTCTGGTGTGAGGAGAGAGGGAGTGGTTGTTTCTATACAGTAGTCCAAGTTTCATGTGAGTTTTTTTTATGTTTAGTTGGATATGGTCATTAAATTTTAGTTGGTCATCAATTATAACACCGAGAAGCTTGATGGAGGAGACAATCTCAATGGTGGAGGTGTTGTGACTGGTAATTAAAAATGAGTTCTTATCTAGAGAGGATGATTTAGAAAGGTAAAAAGGAGGATCTTAGTTTTGTTTGCATTTAGGGCAAGATGATTTTGGAGCATCCAATTTTCTGTGGTAGAAAAGGCAATCTGTGTTAGGGTCTTTAGTTCTGCTAGATTTGGGGCACAACAGATTAAAGTGGAATCATCGGCATATTGCACAACTTTGGTGTTGGGAATGGCTTTATGGAAGTCATTAATAAAGATGTTAAATAGAATGGAACCTTGTGGTACACCAGTAGGGGTAGGAAGGAAAGAAGAGGTATCTTGGGCCCATTTCACTGCTTGGGACCTGTTTGAAAGGTAGCTGGAGAACCAAGAGAGAGTTTTTTTGGCAGATGTTGAGATTACAGAGGTGGTTTAGAAGGAGTGAATGAGAGATGGTGTCAAAGGCTTTGGATAAGTCTAGAAGAACAGAGGAGACTATGTTACCAGAGTCACGTGCTGAGTTGACAGAGTGTAAGAAGGAGAGAAGGGCAGTGGTAGTACTATGTCCAGGGCGGAAGCCGTGTTGGGTAGGGGAGAGAAGTTGGTGTTTGGTAAGGAATGGCAAGAGCTGCAGGTGGATACATTTTTCAAGAATTTTGGATATAGGGGAGAGGATGGCTATGGGACGGAAGTTGGAGACAGAGCAAGTTTTGCCACCCTTGTGGAGAGGCAGAATGAAGGCAGAGCACCATAGTTTGGGTACATAGCATTCGAGTAAAGACCTATTTATTAGGATGCTGACAGGTATGGCAATAGAGTCAGAAGAAATTTTTAGGAAGGAGGATGGAATGTTATCAGGGGCATTTAAACAAGGATGGGCAGTGCAAACATAACATAAGTGGGTGTGACAAATGCAAACTGTTAAAAAATAGACTCTTTGATATTCTGAAGTCTTGCTTCTTTTCTATACAACAGTGCCAAGGGAAAGTCTTAAGTACACTGCCCAGTTCTGGTGGCTAACCAGGAAACAGGAGATGCATTCAACCGGCATGCAGCTGCACTTCCACCATACTTGTGCCTTGTTTTTTTTTTTCCATTTGTCCCAAACATATTTGAATGCCACTGTTGATCGGTGTTCTACTGTCTCGAGCAATGGATTCTTGGTCCCTGTTGCTTTGTTGATGGAGTAATATTTCTTGTCTGTTTTGTACTGCCCATCTTCCACCTGCCACCCATGTCTCTTTATGTCACTCTTGCCTTCCTCTTCAGTTTATCTTCCCATTTATCCCTTTAAAAGCAGGACACTCATATCATAGTTACCTTTTCTGCTGTAGTATGCACATATTGAAATCTTTCCTCATACCCGCCCCTCTTGATTCTGTTGATCGTATTGGTACATGTGCATTATGCATTCTGCAAACTGTCATCTCCTGTTTCCTGGTTAGCCACCAGAACTGGGCACTGTACTTAAGACTTTCCCTTGGCACTGTTGTATAGAAAAGAAGCAAGACTTCAGAATATCAGAGTCTCTATTTTTTAACTTTGCATTTGTCACACCCACTTATGTTCTGTTGTATGACTCAAGTTCAACTCTGTGGTGTTTGTAACACTCAAATCCCTCTCCCCTTCTGACCTTCCTGGGCTGACTTCTCCTAGTGTGCATTTTCCCCTCACTCCAAAGTGCATAACCTTGTTTTTTTAAATCCCATTTGACCTGTTTCCTCTACCCTCGGTACAAAAGGTCTTAGATCTTGTACTTTCGCTATTTTTCTGTCCCTTTCCCTTTTGCTGTAGCTTATTTGTTATGTATAGATATCTCCATCTAAAACAAGCAAACAAAAATGTGTTCCATTTTATTGTTTCTTTTTTTGTATTAAACTCCAGCTGTAATATATCTTACCACGTGAAGCATGCAAAATTTAAATTATACAGTTTAATCAAAGTCATTAAGTATTCTTTTCAGGGGTATAATTAGATTTTCTATATGCTGTCTTACAGACGTTTGATCATTCATAATGAAACAAGCCCATTATTTTCCACCTAATTTTCAGTCAGCAGAGTGCTCTAATTTGATCTTTCTTGGTCATGTTTATCCTTTTATGTAAGTTATTTATTTTGAAAATGCCACGGTAAAACATAGTTATCAATTTTAGCTCATTTTCCTCTAATAATACCTATATACATTTTATCTCGCCTTTTCATGATTTTTATTTCTGTTAATTTTGCTTTTACTCATTATTTCTCTTGCCTCCCATATCTGTGCCATTTATTACCCCTTCCTCTCCTCCTCCTTATCCACTGTGAATTTTCTACTCTGACACTTGCTTTATGAGTGAACATTAAATGGTCACACTTACAGCATGTCAATACATTTCAGTTCTACAGAATATTGTGTTTATCTTAGTTTAATGATGGTTGTGTGTGTATACGTAATATTTGTATTAATCTATGTATTTACAGTATGTTGTGATATTATGTCCGTTTTCACTTATATGTATTGATTTTCTGTTTATCCAGTTGGACTTTCCTGGTTAAACAAATGTCAATAAATAAACTATTTGCAGATTCATTTTGCAGGAACTATCAGCAGTATCTGTCAAAAAATGTATGTCATCAATACATTTTTCTCAACCTTTTAGGATAGCTGCTTACAAGTTAGTTTCCATCCTCAGAAAGTCTGTCATTGAAGAAGTTTAATGTTATTGTAATGCTGCCTTACCATTGCATTTAGCTTCAGGAGAATGAATATATTCATTTCCTTCATGTGTCTAGCCCAGATATTTATATGGTCACACTTTTTCAGAGCAGTTGTGTTTCCCAGTTTTCTATTTTTACCCCTTGCATGCTTTGTGATGTGTCGCTATGTAAACCACAGTCACTTGAACAAGTAGCTACTGTATTATACTTAAGGTGGACCAACATAGCCCTTGGTCTTTATGGCAGTGTAGTGTTTGCAGTTCTTACACTTGTACTGTCTGACATGGTTGTTTTATTATTATTATTATTATTATTTTGTTTTTGGTGGTGTACAGCACAAGTAATAGAAAAACTCTCCCTTGTTCCTTATACTGAGTGGAGGTAGCTGAAAGCTTTGCTGAAGAGAAGACCAGTTCTTTTCTCTAATTGATGTGTTTTTTTTTGTATTTGCAGTTTTTTTGCATGTTATGAATTTGGCACACCTGAACCACCTTTTATTTGAATTATTTTCTGTTTCCTGACTTTTTACATTCTTTTCCTGTGTTTGGATGCCCTCTAGTAATACATTTCTGAACTAGCATTCTGCTGATTGCAGCTTAGTTTCCTCAGGGCATATTTTGTTAACTCATTCAATGACTGCGTGGAATATTGCTTTGAGACATATTGTTTTTTCAGGATTCTGTACAGATCTGTTAATAATCAACTGTTCATTTTGCTTTATACTTAATTTAATTTTAATTCCTATGGAATTTAAATTATTAATTTCTATCAGTTGAATTAACATACTCCATAAACTTCAGGAGACAAGTCACATCCCTAAACTGTTCCATGGCATAATTAGATCATCTATAAGCTTTTAGTGATGGTCTGAGTATAATATATACCAACCACAGTAACTATGAGTATGTTCTTCCAGATTTAAATACAAGTTATTTGCATTTATAACCTACAGTCTGTAATAGTGGATTGCGTCTAGTTTATCTCACTCAGTTTATACAGACAGCATATTTTTCCACTGTGAGCTACAAGAGACCACCACTCTGCCAGCCTATCTCAATAGCAGTTTGGTTGTTATATTCAAAAAAAAAAAAAAAGCAAAGAAACAATTGTCTTCTCTCTGACTAGTAGCAAGTCTTAATAGTTCACAGCTCAATCATCCGGTCTGGATTTTTTTTAAATCCATACTCTGGCAAGAAAACTCTCCCCTGCAGTTATGAACTTAAGTATAGGGTGGTGTCCACTAGAGTATAGTATGCACAGTCTGGGAAACTTCTGGAACAGTACCCTGAGGGAACACCTGCTGTTGATCACCACACCATGCATAATTGTATATATTTAAGTTCAGTAAATATCATCTCCCATAAATAGCCCTTGACCGTATCCCAGTGACATTGTTTTGCAAGTTGTGTTCCCATTCCAGTACATTATATTTCAGTTGCTGTGACCATACCCAAGCCGAAGCCAGCTCAGACACTTGGAAAAAATTGATTATAGCAATTAAAGTTTCTGAATGTGGAATTTATTGTTATATAATATATAACATGAAACCGATGTGGGATTCTAGTGTATGGTACAAGAAATATGTTGCAGTGTATGCTTAGGGAACAAGTTTCAATGCCGTTTGTTTGTAGTTAACTTATATAATACAAAATATTTCATGTATTACAGAAATTAGAACCCTGAGTATTCCCATTATCCATGTTTCTAGTTTGAGTTAATATTTCCCATTCACTTCAGTGGGATGTGGTAATTACATTAAGTATATTGTTTACAGAGTAGGCATTTGTGTACTTTTTGCAGGTTTTTATGAATGGACTGTAATGTAGGTGTTGTTTTCTGCTCTAGTTTTGAAGTCATTTTTATAGTGTGTCAGATGATTTATTTATTGCTTTTTTTGACCAGGGTAGTCCGACAGGGCTGTTGTAGCTCCTTTTCGGGAGAGGTTCCAGGAGATTCTTTGCTCCTCCTCTTCCAGTCCAGAAATAACAGTAAATTTCACAAAGTCCCTCCTAGAGCCCTCTGAAACGTATTTTCTCTTGGACACCTGCGTGTGTATATCTAGTCATCCTCTGGAAAGGCTTTCCCCTCTCACTCAGGTGCTAATACTCATGGCAGCCACATTTTTTTTATTCTACAGCTCCTCCAGTAGATTTTAGGGATCCAGTAGAATCAATCCTCAAATTGTCTTTATAGTCAAATAAATATTTCCAAGCAGTGTCAGTGGCACATAACCTTGTAGCTTGCCAGCTCCATCTCCCTGAGCAACTGTTTCATTTTTCCTGAATCCCTAATGGCAGTCTTCATAAAGGCCTCTGTACTGGAGTTGGCAGTGTTTCCAGCAGTGGACTGTCCAAGATGCTGGTCAGAGTCTGAGAGCAGTGTCCATATTAACATCCTTGAAGTGAGGGCAGCCTTTCTCATGTTGCATACATTCCAAGATATCCTTCCTCATGAAGTGATAGCCATAAACTTCAGCAACATGGTAGTTGTGAGGTATATCTATGATCAGGGCAGGACCCATTTCTACCCCTTGTGTCAAAAGGTCATTAGTAGTGGACAGTATCTTCCAGTTACTGTCTGTTAGCAGCCCATGTACATGGGGAAGCCAACTAGTATATTTTTGCTGTTTCTACCTGTGCGACCTTCCTTTCTTGCTGAAAATGAAGTTAAACTGCTAATTTAAGTGTATTTAGTGTTTTTTATTACCTGCACTTAAGTGAAAGCTTGTTTGTTTAATTTAACTGTTGAGGCTGCCCACTCAAGTGTGCTAGCCTGTGCATTTAATATACTGTTGTTTTTCTGCATTTTCCTGTTACCTTCTTGAAAAAAAAAATATATCCTTGTTTCCCGACTAGAATAGTCCCCTATACAGGCTTTGCTGTATTCTGGACTTTGGGATAGTTCCTGTGTTGCCCATTACCTTACTTGGATAGAAGGAAGTTTCTTTGCTCACCTGTGGGAGTGGGGAGCCTTGAGCAGCCTATCTGTCCCTGAAGGAGTGACCTCAGCACAAGAATCTGGTAGTAATTGGTCATTTTGGGCCATTTCTAGCTTTTTGAAGTTCCCTGCTTAAAAATCCACGTTAGCCAGAAGTTGGCCATAGAGTAGCATCGGGCAGCACCGGATAATTTAATTTAAACTATTTCTGGCTCCGCAAAGTCTGCTCTTCAGTTTTTCCCTTAGAACTGCTCTACTTTTAATCTAAACAGTCTATTCTCTATCTAAAAAGCCCAGCACTTGCTCCTAAAGCATTTATACACAGGTAAAGCACTCTTAAACAAAAAGAAAGCACTACAGCCACCTACAATCCCCTTGAATACCCATTACCCTATAGGTCCTTTCTGACTCAGTTACACAGCAATCCATTACACTATTCTAGCATGTCGAAGGGTCAATTACTGGCATCCTCTCCAGTTCAGCTGGTGAATCTGGGAATCTTGAGGAAATGTTACAACTGCCTCATGTACGCAGACAACCCTCTCCTCCTCCCAACAAATACAAATATATGTGAGAGATGCGACTATATAGCCAAACTGGAGGCTGAGCTCTCTTGACTCAGTACTGGCAAAACCAGTAAGGAGGAGAAGGTAACCACACTCACCACAAACCCAGTCTCACATAGACCTATCACAACTGAAAACCAAACACATAAACACACAAAAACATACTCGGGGGTTCTAATTAAAAATCTACCAAAGCAACAGAGGCCTCCAAAGCAGACATCCAAGCAAACACTACCTCAAAACACAGCACATGCAACACATAGTTCACAAAGTCAGTGTGCCAAACAGTCACAGCCCTTAAGGCCAAACAACATGCCTGATACACTTGTAATAGGTGACTCCATAGTCAGACACACTGACGTCCCGCTCACCAGACTGAACAAGGAAAAGGTTACAGTAAGCTGCCTGTCGGGCGCTAGAATCCGCCACATAACACAAGCACTCAGGTCACTCCAAAGCAAGTACAAATATGACTCAGTCATTGTCCATGCCGGTGTGAATGACCTGAGACGCACCTCCCTGGACTACATGAAAAGAGACATAGAGGAGCTCTCTGATTATGTAGCCCAGGCTGGTATGACCCTGACCCTGAGCAGCATCTTACCCTCACCAAGAATGATGCCACAGTACAAAGACAAAATGATCAGCTTTAACAATTGGCTCAATTACTGGTGTCATTCTAAGGGGATCCAATGTCTGTCTGCTTCGGATGACATGCTTGACAAGCCACGCTGCTTCGCAAGGGATGGCTTGCACCTGTCACCCCTGGGCTTCCGGATATTGGCCAAGGCTCTTGCCACCCCCATAGTGCCTTTTTAGGCAAGGCTCAAAAGACAAACCCACCTCCCTAGAAAACACAAGTGGAAAAAAACTAATGGTAATGCTGCTCAATGCCAGAAGTCTAAACCTCAAGATGCATGCTCTCGAAGCCCTCCTCAGTATGGAGAACATCGATGTCTGTGCAGTGACTGAAACCTGGTTCAAGGCTCCTGAGAGCACCCCAGCACTACCAGGTTATACCTCATATCATGCTTTTCGGCCTCAAAACTTGGACCGAACCACAAAAGGAGGGGGGAGTATCCATATTCATCAAAGATACCCACACCTCCAGGTTAGTGGCAACGCACGAAGCATCGGAGACCATCCAGGTGCAACTAACCGTAGGCAAAACTGCCCCACAGTTTGTAGCATGCTACAGACCACCCTCTCAAACTCAGGAACCCCACTCAGCCTTCCTGAAGACACTGGAGAGTATGAATGTCTCTCCAAATACTATCATATTGGGAGACTTCAACTACCCAAACATAGACTGGGAGCATTACTCAAGCCCCAACACCCTAGCCCAAAGGTTCCTAGAATTCGTAAACTCAAATGCGATGGAACAACTAGTCACCACTCCCACAAGAGGAGATAATATACTAGACCTGATCATCACAAACATGGGGACACAATGCTCCACACCGGAAGTATACCCCTCATTGGTGAGATCAGACCATAAATTAATCTCACTGGAAATCCACATCCCGCCCCCACCCCCAGCACAAAAGTCCACAGTGAAGAATTTCTCAAAAGCTGACTTCACACTTCTTAAGACTGAAGTGGTATCTTTCAAGGCCCCTGGGCCAGTGAAAACCACAGCCCACATCGCTGAATCCTTTATAAACGCTTTCTACGGACACCTTCAAGAATGCATGGATCATGCAATCCCAAATAAAACCAAGGCCCATTCCCCCAAAGGCAGGCATCCTGTCTGGTGGACCCCAGCCATAAACAAGCTTTACAACAGGAGGAGGAAGCTACTACATGACAGAGCAAAATCCCCAAAAGGGAAGGCATCTCTGATCAGTGCTAGCAAAAAACTACGATCACTCATAAAATCATCCAAGGCTAACTTCGAAAGAAAAATCGCAAAAAACACTAAATACAATCATAAGACCTTCTTTAGTTATGTTAGAAACCTGGGTGGAAACTCCCAGATATGCTCAGAGTTAGTCCAAAATGACAAAAAAATACACTGAACCCACAGAGATTGCCAACATACTGCCAGACAGGTTCAGTGCAAATCCCCCCCCCCCCCCCAAAAGGAGAAATATCTATCCCAGCAGAGTGTAGCCTCCCTGACATTTCAGATGCCCAGGTGAGAGCCGCCCTCTCCAAAGCTAAAAACACAGCATCAATGGGACCAGACAGTATCCCGGGTTGCGTGCTACATGAATGCCAAGAGGAACTAAACCCGCACATAAGGCTGCTGTTTAATCTTAGCCTTACTACAGGATACGTACCCAAAGAATGGTGTACAGCAACAGTGGTCCCACTCCATAAAGGAGGTGCTTCTACGGACCCTGGAAATTACCGCCTCATAAGCTTGACAAGCCTGGTCTGCAAAGCTATGGAGAGGATCATTGTGGAACTCATAAACAAAGACATTGGGGACCTACAGACACTGGATCCTACCCAATTCGGCTTTGTCAAGGGCAGATCCTGCCTTTTGAACCTGGTCGACATTTTTGAAACTGTCACTAAGGCCATTGATTGAGGGTAAGACAAATCACACAGCCTACCTTGATCTTGCAAAGGCCTTCAACACAATACCCCACTCGGGCATCATAGACAAGCTCACCAGCTTAAACGTAAACCCATATGTCATAAGATGGGTTGCAAACTGGCTCAAGGACAGAACCCACAAGGTCAGAATTGCTGGAGCCATGTCAGACTCTAATCACAAGCAGTGTCCCACAGGGCTCGGTCCTGGGACCCCTCTTGTTCGGCATTTATTTTTCCGAGGTGCAAGCAAACATTGGAGGATTGTGGCTAACAAAGTTCGCAGATGACTGCAAACTGGGCGCCATAATTGATACTCCAGCGGACACAAGCATCCTTCAGAAAGGCCTCATAGAAATGGATAACTGGTGCCAGAGCCATGGCCTTAAACTGAACGCCAAAAAATGTATAATCATACCCTTTGGGAAAAACAAAGTACCCACAAATTACCACATAGGTGGTAATCCATTAAGTACGGAAGAAGTAATCAGGGACCTAGGGACCCAAGTTGACAGTAACCTCTCATTTGACACTCACGTTGCCAAGGTGGTTAGGAAGACCTTCTATATTACCCACCTTATCATGAAAGGATTCACATCTAGATCAAGAGAGGTCATTGTGCCCCTGTACTCTTCCCTTAGTAGGCCCATAATTGAGTACAATGCCCCATTTGGGATGTACCTTACCCGACACCTGCAGCAGTTAGAAAGACCCCAAGAGTACCTCACCAAGAGGATCAAGGGTCTCAAACATATGTCATATGCTGCCCGGCTGAAGAAACTCCAGCTCTATTCAGTCGCATACTGCCTACTCAGAGGTGATCTATGTCTGACGTACAAGGCCATGTCCAATCCGGAATTAATGGACATGCTCCACGTCAGAAAATCCATATCCACCAGAGCCACGAGAGCAAGAATTGAACCTCAACACAGAAATAAATAGGACGTGCTGGAGGGACAGATTCATAACCCAGAAGCTCCCTACACTCTGGAACAGAATCCCAGTCCATGTTAGGCAGAGCCCCTCACTGACTCTCTTCAAGAGAAATCTTGACGAGTGGATGGGAGATCGTAGGTTTGCCCCGGGGGTCACCTCTGTGTCACTGCTAGACAGAGGCACAGTAAACTAAACCATAAATGGACATAGTATTCTCATTCCAAGGGGTGGCGAAAGCCACACACACTCGGGCTAGGCTTATGAATGCCCTAGGGCAGATAGCCTAGTATGAACCTATGAACTTTCTAGTGAATTTGCTCAGTAAGTGTGACAAGTTCTTCTACAGCTGGTCAGCAGTTAAATCTGTATTCCACTGATGAAGAGAAACCTTGCTGAGATCTGTTTGCCAACCATGACCGACACCTAATACAACAACCTGATTCTCCCTTCATATCTGCAGGCCACTGATGATTTAGCTCAGGAATGGCTTCCAGGTCTCTCTTGTGCTTTTCCTCCATTTTCTGTGAGTCCAAAGTTCCTGCAGAAAGTGCAGAAGAAAGCTAAAGTCATTCTAATATTCCCATGATGACTTCTACAGTTGTGGTTTCCCCTGCTATGGCCTTATCTCTTGGAGAAGCCTGTCAGGTTGACTTCCTCCAAGAACTTTCTTTCCCATCTATCTAGCACTCCTCACCTGGATGGTCCATGTCCTTAGACTTGCTGCTTACTATCTCCGGTTTCAGTGATGGCTAGGGGCCAGTCATACCATTGCAGGATAGTCCGTATCCTTTTACTGCCCAGGAGTCTAACACTAGGAAAATGCACAAGAACAAGTGGATATGCTTTGTGATGTGGGCATTGGAGAAAGGTACCGATCCCTTTTCATCTCCTGTTCCTATAACTTTAGATAACGTTGCCAGCATTTATGATTCGGGGTTGAGCTTCTATTAAGGTTCACACGGCAACCATTTCTAACCTCCATTTGGGCCACCAGAATTCTTCCTTAGCGTCTCTTGATGTATGAAAGACTTTTCTGAGGGGAGTTTTCTTCCTTAGACATCCAGTCAGTGAGCATGTCCTGCCTTGGGTCCTTAACTTTGTTTTGGAGCAGGTGACTTAGCTCCTGCCTTTGAAAAAGCCTCCATGGATACAATGACATTCCTTTCCTGGAAAACAATTTTTTCTGTGGAACATGTATCTGCTAGATGCATATGGAAGCTCCAGACATTGTGTGTGTTTACCTAGTATATCTTGTTTTTCATAATGGCAGAGTTGTGCTGAAGCAAGTTGTCTGAAATACTAACATTATGGAGGAAGTGACCACAATTCATTAAACAATCAACATCTTTGAATATGTTCCAAAATCTGCAAGATTCCTGGGTTGGTATGAATGTTTACAAGACCAATGTGCTGGAGTCTGAGTTCCATTTTGGCCTTTAGGCGTGAACACAGGGGAGCACCACCCTGTGAGAATTTGTTTATATATATATATATATATATATATATATATATATATATATATATATATATATATATATATATATATATATGTATAAGCAAAGACACACACCCACACATGCGTCGATATATAATATAGTAGTTAACAAGTCTGTGTATGGCTTACCATCATTTAAATGCCGCAAACTTAAAGAAAAAGTGTCACAGTTGTATTAGGAGGAAATTTAAGATAAGTGTACATGTATGTGTATTTTAGGAGAGGTAATTGAATATGATAGATGGTAAGAAAAGTTGGTCTTTATTGCTCTGTGTCAGTAATGTAGAGGGATAAAACAAGACTGTGGCTCAGACAACCCACTTTCAAGTACAAGCTCGGGTGTTTGATGGCAAAGCCAAAGGCAAGGGAGGATGGTCATCCACATCCTAGGTTATGTAAGTGGGTTTCCATCTGGGTATGCCCACTGCTCTGCCAAATGACGTGGCCTTGATCGGACAGGATAGGCATGTTATGAGCAGGAGGCCAGACCAAGGCAGACATGGGCATAACCACTCAAGCCAGTGTGGAGATGTGATAAGTCTCTAGAGGAGCATGCATGGACATGTTGTAGGGGGGGGGGGTAGGTGGTCCTTGGAGTGACGCGTGTGCCCAAGTCACCATTAAGAGTAGGGCTAGGCTAATAATAATGATGCTGTCATTGCCAGGATATTGGGGAGACCACAAACTTCCTGATGCCTACCTGGATGACAGCACTCTTTCTCCTGGATGGCTGTTACCTTTGGGGGGCTAATGGGTTCCCACTACCTGGGAATGAATGAATGGCCTCAAGTGCAATTAGGGAGGCCTTGATTGGTCATCAGGCAGAGGGTGAATGCTACAGGGAAACAAATGGAGCTTTATTGAATGATCTTAGTAAATGAGCACTACAAGTAAGGGGGTTATAAACAAAGAAAAGGGGTGTGTATATATATATATGTATATATATATATATATATATATATATATTTATATATATTTATATATATATATGTGTGTGTGTGTGTGTGTGTGTGTATGGAGATATATATATATATATATATATATATATATATATATAAATAATATGTGTGCGTGTGTGTATGTATATGTATATATATATATATATATATATATATATATATATATATATATATATATATATATATATATATATATATATATATATATATATATATATATATAAGGCAAGAGGGAGAGAGGAAAGGTGGGGTAATTTATGTAGCTGTATGCCTAGTCTGGGTTAAGTTAAGTAGTCTCTCTTTAATGTCTCCTTTGCATTTATTTCATGTTGTAGGCATAACAATTGAAACACTCTGTAGAACAGCAGTACAGCACAGATGCTTTGCATATGCTGAACTGGTGTTCAGCTGCAGTTTTTAAAAAGGGCTGAACAGAGCAGATACCCTTTAGTTCATCACAGGTCTCAGTATTTCATTAATTCTTTTCTAGCCTTGCTGCTTGTGGTTGTAATTTGGAATTCTGCATCTAGTTCTATTCGTAACAGGAGGGTGTTAGAGGGAATTTCTAATGTTCAAGTAATGTGCTAGAGTATGTTATCTCCAGGCTATCATGTTTAGGGTGTTCAGCTGAATAAGTTAATAATATAGTAATTATTTTCTGATGATGTTATTGGTTTCAGGCTTCAGAGTAATCAGTGAGCACAGGGTTGAGAAACATATCAAAAATGAATTCAACTGAATAAATTGAAAATATTCTGATGTTCTGGACATTTTCAGGCTTTAGAGTATCCAGTGATTAGCGGACTGGAGATGTTCATCGTGCATACAGCTGCAGTCATAACAGATGGGTTCTCCTGCCGTCAGGCGGGTCCTCGGTCGGCCGAATTCCAAAGTCTAGGTCCGGCGTCGGTTGTCGTCATTTCTTCCCTGACATCAGTGTGACATGGGTATAAAGGAACCAGCCAACTCCATTTTCTTCAGTCTTTCTTGCCGCGCGGTCCTTCAGAAAGGCCTCATAGAAATGGATGACTGGTGCCAGAGCCATGGCCTTAAACTGAACGCCAAAAAATGTATAATCATACCCTTTGGGAAAAACAGAGTACCCACAAATTACCATATAGGTGGTAATCCATTAAGTACGGAAGAAGTAATCAGGGACCTAGGGACC
This sequence comes from Protopterus annectens, assembly GCF_019279795.1. Taxonomy (NCBI): domain Eukaryota; kingdom Metazoa; phylum Chordata; order Ceratodontiformes; family Protopteridae; genus Protopterus; species Protopterus annectens. The sequence goes on along the minus strand of NC_056735.1, from coordinate 1,478,590,521 downwards.
CAAGTTGACAGTAACCTCTCATTTGACACTCACGTTGCCAAGGTGGTTAGGAAGACCTTCTATATTACCCACCTTATCATGAAAGGATTCACATCTAGATCAAGAGAGGTCATTGTGCCCCTGTACTCTTCCCTTAGTAGGCCCATAATTGAGTACAATGCCCCATTTGGGATGTACCTTACCCGACACCTGTAGCAGTTAGAAAGACCCCAAGAGTACCTCACTAAGAGGATCAAGGGTCTCAAACATATGTCATATGCTGCCCGGCTGAAGAAACTCCAGCTCTATTCAGTCGCATACCGCCAACTCAGAGGCGATCTATGTCTGACGTGCAAGGCCATGTCCAATCTGGAATTAATGGACATGCTCCACCTCAGAAAATCCGTATCCACCAGAGCCACAAGAGCAAGAGATTTGAACCTCAACACAGAAATAAATAGGACGTGCTGGAGGGACAGATTCATAACCCAGAAGCTCCCTACACTCTGGAACAGAATCCCAGTCAATGTTAGGCAGAGCCCCTCACTGACTCTCTTCAAGAGAAATCTTGACGAGTGGATGGGAGATCGTAGGTTTGCCCCGGGGGTCACCTCTGTGTCACTGCTAGACAGAGGCACAGTAAACTAAACCATAAATGGGCATAGTATTCTCATTCCAAGGGGTGGCGAAAGCCACACACACTCGGGCTAGGCTTATGAATGCCCTAGGGCAGATAG